>NC_086447.1:655292658-655465158 GCF_028390025.1 Pseudophryne corroboree
GAGGAATGCCCGCAGGGAGGCCCCATAGCTAAGCTGCATTTTAATGCAGCAAGCAGCTCAGGCTATTAAGCCTGTGGAAGGGGGTCCATGTTATTTTAATACCGGCTGCGCACTATAAGGCTCTTAAGCTTATGTTATATGTAGGTATAGGTGGTGTGTGTGTGTGTGTGTAGATATAGATATAGATATATATATATAGATATATATATAAATACATATATATATATATATATATATATATATATATATATATGTATTTATATATATATATATATATATAGTTTTTCTCCCAGGAAGTTTGATGCCCTACAACACTCAGCCACTGGAGGAGCAGGGGTGTTAGAAGGAATTTTTGTACAGCACATGTTTCACTATTGTAGTTTATCCCACGTGCACTGCACTGCTGATTTGTACACATTTTACTTACGTGGTAATAAGTCAAGGGACTTGTCTATCCTTCTCTACCTGTCTGTCTATGTACAGAATGAGTAAGGCTAATGCAAAATCAAACAAGCAGCTTCGCTGCAATGTCTATCAGAAATACGGACCCTTACCATGATCCTCCTTGGGGGATGCTGGCGCATGTAATGACTGGTTTACAATCGGAATTGCCCGCTGCAGAGCGTCAGGTGGCTAGATCTGAGGCTAGAAGGAAGATCCAGGTCTAGCTCAATTCCGAAAAATCATTATTATTTGTCCTTATAACTTGACAGTTTCAGTTATAATAATAATAATACTAATAATAATAATAATAATTTTATTTTTATAGCGCTCTTTCTTCAATAGGACTCAAGGCACTTAATAGATACATAGCATAATATAGTACAGAAAATAATGAAGTACATTTTCATAAAATACAGAAGCTTGAAGATACTAAAAGGGACATTATGGAAATGCTTGAGTAAACAGGAAAGTCTTGAGTCTACTTTTGAAGGATTCTATAGTTTGGGCCTCTCGCACTGTGCGGGGAAGTGAGTTCCATAGAGTCGGAGCCGCATGACTGCTCGACCCCCAGATGAATTACGGTAGATTCTAGGTACTGCTAAAAGTCCTTCATCTACAGATCACAGTAATCGAGTGGGGCAGTATGGGGTCAGAAGCTATTTCAGGTACCTTGTTGCTTTCTGACGATTCAAGGCCAGACCTCATATCGCAAGTTGAACATGAAGAGAGGGCATTGGGCCAGGAGTCAGATAGTGAGGTTACTGATAGCCCGGCCATTGATAATCTCATCAGGGCAGTACGTCAGGTTCTAAAGTTTACGAAGACTGAAGAACATTTTTTCCAATGATGAAGTATTGTTGCTAAACAGGGAACTCCGGTGTGTTTTCCTTATCCAGCATCTCTTAATAAGCAGCTGATGCATGTCAAGACTCCAGCTGCTACGACGTTTAAATAACCGTCGGAGCGTACCCTAGAAGCTATGCTAAAGTCAGTGTATACAGCAGTAAGGGTGTTGCTTAGACCTGCTTAGTTTGGCCTGCAAGAAGACGACCTTATACTTCTCGCTAATCACATTTGTGAATCTGCTCAATATCTAGGTACGGCTTCTGTGGACGTCGGCCAGGTTAGTTCTCGCCTTTCAGCTTCACTAGTTCCGGCACAACGTGCACTTTGGCTACGTTCTTAACAGGTGGAGTCAGTCTAAATGAGGAATACAAGCGTTACCTTACGCTGGCTAGAGGTTTGGTCCTTAATTGGACAAATGCATTTCGCAAGCCAGGGGGGGGGGGATCTGATTTCCTACCATTGCCTACACAAATTCCTAAACAAATACTCAGGACAGCGTTCCTATCCTTTAGACCTCAGTCCTTTCGAGGCCATGCTACAGGAACAACCACACACAGTAGACGTTTTAGAGGATGTGGTTTCAACAAATCACTAACTGTCGTCAGGACTCTAAGACCACCGACAAGCCAGTGGTATAATGGGCTTCCAGCCAATCTTGGATCAGCAGTTGTGGGCATCCACAATGGGTGGATCAGCAATTTTGTGTTCAAAGCTTACAAAATAGGGTTCGATTGTGTTCCACCATTGCGATTTTGCAAGACAGGTCTGCCTGTGTCACAAGACAAGATGGCGGTTCTGCAGACCGCGATACAGTTTCTTGGAGATTCAGCAGTTTGATTCCGGTTCCAGTCACCAACAGGGTAACTGTTATTATTCCAGTTTTCTCCGGCTGGGTCCACAGGTTATCCACAGGATAACATTGGGATATGCCGGAGCGACAGCGGAAATGACACCAAACAGTCACAAGCTTTCTGGCCTCCCAAGATGCATCAGGCTCCTCCATATAATCCCGCCCACCGACTGTCAACTCAGTTTTTTGTTTGGTGCGGCAGGTTCCAGACCATGGTCACAGGGTTGCTGTTAAGGCAGCTCTAAGCTTTTGTTATTTTATTTTTATAGTCTTACTGTGTTTTGAGTGATCGATCTTAACAGCGTCTTAAACGCATGCTGGAAAGAGTGGCTCAAACAACTCCCCACCGGGTCGCAACAACGCTTACCCTCGGGTATTAGTGCTGTCTCAACGGGCGTCTGTGTTGGATGTTCTAGCAAGTCCAGCAGACGTTACCAGGCTATGGCCGGAGCATATGGAGAAGGTAAGGCATCAATTCCACTTACTAGAGGAATTCGGACACAGCCGCACTGTATTGGAGGAGACTACAATCAGTGGCTGATGCGCCGCCGCTCTTGAGTGCTCCAGCGCTATGCTTCAGGGATTATAGGTGCCAGGACTAGGCTGAGGCCGCGATCCTTGGAGTTTGTCAGCAGGGGGAGTCAAATGCTCTCCTGGTCGCCCCTCCCCCCAGTTCATGACCAGTTTCCGTGCGTCTCCCGTCCATGAACTGATGACCTCACTTCCGTCTCAGACGCTACCACGAGGGTACCCGGTCGCAGCTTAGACGCTGTGATTGTGTACACTAGGGGCCGCCGAGACCGGGTTGCAGACAGGAGCGTCTGCATACACTCATCGTTCTCTGAGCATCTGGGTCCTTTATTGAGCATCTGTGTCTCTTACCAGTTACCGGAGCGGCAGTGTACACCATTAGCGTCTGAATCCACTCAGCGTCTTTCGGATGTATTGATCGATTCTGGAAGTGGGGTGAGTCTCCCTGTATCCCACTCTAACGGAGTAAGGGTTATACAGTACTAAAATTCTATCTACTTGTTAGTATGAATAGTTAATTTTGGTACACAATGCATATGAGACAATTACAGTACTGTTGTTTTCTGCATAACATGTCTGGGGGGAAAAAAACTTGTGGTAATAGCTGTTTAAAAACAGAAGTGCAGTAATTGTACTCCTACATACTAGAAAAGTATTTTGTGGTTGATTATATTCTCATATGACAATGTCTAATAACATGTGACTGACTGCTAGTTTGCTGACTTTTATATGTTTGTCAAGTATTGTTTCTGAACCTCAATTCAGGTGCACGGATTGTGGTCAGATTGATATCACTTCTATATCTATATAGGTGATTTTCAGTCACAGAGTGTGTAGCTTTGGTAAAAACGGTTTATTTACCATGTCTGTGAGCGGCAAAAGTGACGAGGATACTTTATCAGGGGCTCCTACACCCTTAACATGCTTGTCTTGTAAAGTAGGGTTTTTGGATGGAATAGCCCAGTATCTTACTTATGAGGGGTTATGTGCAGACTGTTTTGTGTATAGGCAAACTAAAAAGCAGCCCTAGTGCAGCAACCAGTAGAGCCACCATGGGGTGTGTTCGCACAGACTGTCTACAATAGCAGACAGATTAACACCTGCAGTTCCACCCCCAGGAATAGGTTACACTATTAACCCGTATATGCAGCTCCCTTCTTATTACAGGCTACACAAGATGATACAACAGATATGGATACAGTGTATTCAATCACCCCATATGATGATCAGTCGGAGGGTTTCAGCACAGAGGATATAGCTGAGCTTATTGATGCCATGAAGGCTATTCTGTGTCTGGAGGAACCAGCCAAAGCATTGTCAAAATCTAAAGCACCTGTGTTTAAACGTCCAAAATCGGTTAGGACTGAGTTTCCAGAGTCAGAGGATCTGACGGAAATTATGGAAGGACCTTGGGCCCCGTGGGCGGAGAAACGCGTAAGAGGGGCGTTCACTACTTGGATTCCGGTGCCCGGAGCTCTTTCACGAACGGATCCCACTACCGCACGCAGCGCAATGGAAACCTGACCGGGGATAAAGCAACAGCAGGGCCGAGTGCTAAACGATCTGCACCCCGAGGGAAGCAGAGGCGGCTGTGAGTAACCTTTCAAAAGACGTGCTGCGGCTGGGACATAGGGGTCGTAGCATACCGCTGTGCATCCATTTACTACACAGCGCTCTCCCCCTACTGCTATCTATTAAGGAGCCTTCCAGTGACTGATACATTTTTGCTGGATACAAATAATAAGAAGGTTGCCTTGTTTAAAGCCAATTAATTATCAAGACAGCATGGTTACAATTGGACACAATTAATGCGTACCAGTGGAGATTGTACGGATCTATCTGTGTGAATAGACAATTACTAATTCGAGCTCAGGGCATGGGACTAAATAAAGAGTGCACTATATTGTTTTAATATCCGGATATTATCCTTGATTTTATTTGCTGTTTATATGTGGATTGTAATAAATGTGTGATTTAAACTGACCCTGTTCTTAGCGCTCCCTTGTTTAAATATATTTTGTGGTTTTTGGTAATTGGTGGAACAGTACCACCGGTGGGAGCAGTAGAGATTAGGTGTTTTTTAATCAATTATGGGTAGTAATTAACAGATTTCTTGGTGGTATTATCATAAAGCGCTGTGTATTTTAGAAATATTAAGAAGTATAAGATTCTGAAGAAATTAGATTCTTATCCTTTTCCAGCTGGGGACTGTTCAAAAAGGGAAGTTCTTCCTAAGGTAGATGCACATGTTGTACGACTTGTGCGTAAGTCTGTTTTACCATTACCGTCTACCTCACTGGATGATGTCACAGATAGAAGAGTAGATAGTTTCGTGAAAAATATTTTTTCTCTCTCAGGGGCTGTGGTAAGGCCAGCTATGACTTCAGCCTGGATGGCAAAAGCAATGGTAGAATGGGTGGAGGAACTAGAGAATGGCCTCTCCGCACCTACCAGGGAGCAGGAGTCCCAACTAGGCTATATAAAACAAGCTGCACAATATTTGGAAGAAGCAGCAATTGATTTGGGTACGATTGCTTCTAAAGCATCAGCCTTAACGGTAGCCGCTCGTAGAGCAGTCTGACTACATACTTGGAAAGCGGATGCACAATCCAAGAAAGCTCTTGAAGCATTGCCTTTCACTGGGAATATTCTGTTCGGAAAGCAATTGACAGATATTCTGGAATCTGAAGCTGAATCCAAAAAGGCCAGGTTTCCGGCTAGTTATAACACTAAACCAAGGGGGTCAAAATTTCGGGCGTTTCGATGGCAATGTACATCAAAAGGAAAGGTTGAGGCTATTCAACCCCAGTACAATAAATCAGCTAGGGGTAAGAAGCAATGGGCCAATAGACGGCCAGCTTCTAAATCAGAGCATAAGCCATCAGTTTGAGGGTACGGGCCTCCGCCTGGAGGATTCCAGGGTTGGGGGCAGACTCCTTCACTTTGCACATATTTGGCAGCAGTCGACGACAGATGCTTGGGTGCAGAAGGTGGTATCTCTCGGTTATGGTTTCCCTTTCAAGAAGCAGCCTCCTCAAAGGTTCTTTTGCAGCAGCCCGTCTCATATAGAGTCGAAGGCAAGGGCTCTGCAAGAAGCAGTTCAGAAATTGCTTCAGTCTGGGGTAATTATCCCGGTACCCCCGACACAAAGGGGGACGGGGGTTTTACTCATCCTATTTTTGATCCAGAAGCCAAATGTATCATTCCGACCAATTCTCAATCTCAAGAGGTTAAACGAATACATTTGGGTTCCAAAGTTTCACATGGAGACGTTACGCTCCATAGTATTGGCAATGGAACCAGGAGATTACATGGTATCTCTGGATGTACAGGATGCTTACTTGCATGTGCCCATAGCACGGTCCCATCAGTGTTAACTCAGGTTTGCCATCCTCCAGCAACATTTTAATTTCCAGGCTTTGCCCTTTGGGCTAGCGACAGCCCCAAGGGTATTTACCAAAATTATGGTGGTTATGGCAGCTTATCTCTGCAAGCAGGGGATAAGAATTTTTCCATACCTCGACGATCTTTTAATCCTGGCTCAGTTTCAGGAGTTCATCTTGGACCATCTCCAACAGACAGTAGCTTGTCTACAGAGACACGGATGGTTTATAAATTGGGAAGAGTCGTCTGAGTCCATCCCAACGGATGGTTCACTTGGGGGCCATATTGGATTCAAGTCTACAAAGGATGATTTTACCGGAGAAGAAGCTATCCAAGGTATTGGTAATGACTCAAGAATTGTTGCATTGTCAGACAGTTTCAGTCCATGCAGCAATGCGACTGATGGGTCTGATGGTGTCAACATTCGACATGGATGTATATGCACAATTCCACTCCAGATCCCTACAACACCTCATTCTAACCAGATGGAATGGAAAATATCAGACAATAAAAAGACAGATGATGAAGCTTCCAGTAAACGTAAAATGGTCACTAGCCTGGTGGCTAGAGACGGGCCATCTAAACAAGGGGAGACCCTTTTGGATAGCAGATTGGCAAGTACTGACGACGGATGCCAGTCTTCAAGGCTAAGAAGCAGTGTTCGAAAGTGTTTGGTTCCAGGGAAAATGGACCGTGAAGGATAGTTGCCTGCCAATAAATCTGTTGGAAAAAAGGGCCATATATATGGCTCTAGCTCAGGCATAGGACATTCTACAAGGAAGACCAGTCCAGATCCGTTCAGACAATGCAACAGCAGTAGCGTACCTCAACCATCAGGGAGGGACTCACAGCAAAAGACTGATGGAAGAAGTAACTCCCATACTAAGATGGGCAGAACTTCATCTTCCGGCATTGTTCGCAGTGTTTGTGCCAGGAGTGCTGAACTGTGAAGCGGACTTTCTCAGTCGACACACCATTCAGGAGACCGAATGTGCATTACACCCGGAAGTATTTCAAACTCTAGTAGACAGATGGGGTCTGCCAGAGATGGATCTCATGGAGTTCCGGCATACGGATTGAGAACAAAGGGTCCCAGGGTGATCCTTGTAGACGCACTGTCAGTGAAATGGGAATTTTATCTGGCATATCTATTTCCTCCAATCTCCCTGTTACCCAGGGTGGTGAGGAAAATAAAGCAAGCAAAGGGAGCCATAATTCTAATAGCTCCAGCCTGGCCCAGAAGGCATTGGTATATAGATCTACTAAGGATGTCCGTGGAAGCTCCAGTTCTGCTTCCTCAACGGCCAGATCTACTAATGCAGGGGCCTTGTTATCACAGCCATCTGGAACGGCTGTCTTTGACGGTGTGGCTGTTGAAACCTCTATCCTGAAATCAAGAGGTTTTTCACAACAGGTAATTCAAACCATGCTTAGAGCAAGAAAGCCTTCTTCAACTCGTATTTTATCATCGAAAAAGTCAGGCCTATATTCTTTGGTGTAACAAGGGAGGTATGAATCCTAGATCTTTTAAAGTATCCAGGATTTTGGATTTCCTCCAAGCAAGAATGGATAAGGGTTTAAAAGTGGCTTCTTTGAGAGTTCAAGTATCAGCATTAACTGTATGGTTTCAGAGAGAGATTGCTAACCTACAGGATGTGCATACTTTTTTTCAGGGAATGTTACACATTCAACCACCGTTTGTTCCTCCTGCAGTACCCTGGGATTTAAATCTGGTTATTAAATTCCTTCAGGGGGCTCCGTTTGGACCACTTAAGAGAGCAGATCTTAAATGTTTGACGGCTAAAGTTCTCTTTCTACTGACAATGGCGTCAGCTAGAAGAGTGTCAGATTTAGGAGCACTGTCGTGTAAGTCTCCTTTTCTGATCTTTCATCCAGATATAGCAGTTCTCAGAACTAAATCTGGTTATCTTCCGAAGGTGGTCTCAAAGTTTCACCTGAATGAAAAAATTGTAGTCCCGGCTTTTCAGGCATCAGGACTTTCTGCAGGAGAAGCGTCGCTGGACGTAGTCCGTGCATTAAGAATTTACGTGGATCGTACTAGGGCCATCAGAAAGACAGATTCTCTTTTCATTCTCTACGGATTTCACAAAAGAGGATGGCCTGCTACTAAACAGACGCTAGCAAGATGGCTTTGAATGACAATTTCAGAAGCATATTCTCGTGCTGATCTTCCTGTTCCGGCTAATGTCTCTGCACACTCTACACGTAGGGTAGGTCCTTCATGGGCAGCACAGCATAGTGCTTCAGCAGAACAGATTTGTAAGGCAGCCACATGGTCTTCCATTAACACATTCATTAGACATTATGCCTTGGATACTTTTGCCTCTCATAACGCAAAATTCGGACGAACGGTTCTCCTGTTTAATCAGGAACGTTCCCACCACTAAGAATGGCTTTGGGAATCCCAATGTTATCCTGTGGATAACCTGTGGACCCAGCCGGAGAAATATATACTGTTATGGTAAGAACTTACAGTTGATAACGGGATTTATCCTATGTCCACAGGTATCCACAGGGTTCCCACCCTGACGCACCTGATTTGAGGATCTTTACAATTGCTAAACCTCTTCCCTCTTTTATGGAAGGGGGGGCATGTGTGTTCTTATCGCCTGAATAGGGTTCTATATGATACTCCTGCCTAATTGCTGTGAAAACAACTGATTTGACTGAGTCGGTGGACAGGATTATATGGAGGAGCCCGATGCATCCTGGGAGGCCAGAAAGCTTGTGACTGTTTGGTGCCATTTCCGCTGTCGCTCCGGCATATCTCAATGTTATCCTGTGGATACCTGTGGAAATAGGAGAAATCCCGTTATCAACGGTAAGTTCTTACCGTAACGGTATATTTTTTTGTAGTTCCAAAGCCGGATGACTCTGTCAGTCCGATATTGAACCTAAAGGAGCTCAATCAGTAGGTCGCTTACTACAGATTCAAGATGAAATCCCTCCGGTCAGTGACTGCAGGTTTAGATACAAAGGATTTCAGAACTTTAATGGATCTCAAGAATGTGTACTTATCCGCATCAGGCCTACTTAAGAACAACAAAACCATTATCAATTTTCAGGCGCTACCGTTTGGCTTCTCGTCAGCGCCTCGGGTGTTCACAAGGTGATGTCTATTATGATAGCTCATCTCAGATCCCTGGGAGTGATAATAGTTCCATACTTAGAAGATCTGCTCATCAAAGCTCCGTCTCAACACATACTCCTGCAACATGCCTTACTAATGTACTAGTTCAGCACGGTTGGATTGTCAACCTCAAGAAATCAAGCCTGATTCCATTGCAAAGACTTCAAGTCCTAGGAATGATTCTCGACACGGTGGATCAACGGATTTACCTGACAGAACACAACGCACAAAATATTCGTCATCGGGTACAGTTAGTACGCAATCCACAGACAGTCTCGGAGCATTTCTGCATTCGACTGTTAGGAAAGATGGTGGCGTCTTTCGAAGCACTCCAGTTCGGAAGATTTCACTCACGACCTTTTCAACTGGACGTTCTTGCACAGTGGTCTGGCTTGCATCTACAAATTCATCAAGTTGTGCAGTTGTCTTCAAGGGCCAGAGTATCACTACTCTGGTGGCTCCAAGTACACAATCTCACAACATCGAAAAGGGTCGGCGTCTGGAATTGGATAATTCTAACAACTGACTCGAGTCTCAGAAGTTGGGGAGCAGTGGTCCAAAATTGTCAGCTTCAGAGTCTCGTGTCAGACCAAGAAAGATTACTGTCAGTAAATGTCCTGGAACTCAGGGCAATTTACAACGCGCTGCGACAAGCAGTGCACATGCTCCGGTCTCTGTCTGTCTAGGTCTAGTCAGACAATGCGACGGCAGTCCCATACATCAAGAAAGAAGGAGGAACTTGAAGTCGTTTGGCCATGCGGGCAGTTGCACAAATCCTCAATTGGGCCGAGCATCACCAGTTGATATTGTCTGCAGTGTTCATTCCAGGAGTGGGCAACTGGGAGGCAGATTATCTCAGCCAGGAGAATGGGCATTAAATCCAGAAGTGTTCCAGATGTTGGTCCAGCGGCGGGGTTACCCACAGGTGGCTCTAATGGCATCTCTCCAAAATCATCAAACATCCCAGTATGTGTCCAGAACAAGAGATCCAAAGGCAGTGGCAGTGGATGCTCTCACGGTCGCGTGGCCGTACAGCCTCGTGTATCTGTTTCCGCTGCTTCCACGGTTGCTAAAGCGGATCAAAAGAGAGTCCATGACAGTCATACTAGTGGCGCCTCATTGGCCTCGGAGAGCGTGGTTCTCGGATCTCCGCGGGCTACTTGCAGACGATCCTTGGCCGCTCTCGCTACATCCGGACCTGCTACAACAGGGTCTGTTCCTTTACCCCGGTTTAGCGTGCCTGCGTTTGACGGGGTGGATGTTCAAACCGCCCTCTTAAGACGAGAGGGCATTCCAGAATCTGTTATACGAACCATGATACGTGCTAGGAAGCCGGTTATGGCAGCCCATTATCACAGGATTTGGCGTGCCAACATAGGGTGGTGTGAAGCTCGGAAGTTTCCGACATCTTTCAAATTATCCCGTCTTTTGCCATTTCTGCAGACGGGGTTAGATGGAGGACTATGTTTATCTACACTAAAGGGGCAGGTCTCTGTCAATTTACTTTCAAAGGCGTTTGGCCCTTATGCCAACAGTTCATACTTTACTGCAAGGTGTCCTCAGAGTACAACCTCCATTTATACCACTGACAGCGCCATGGGACTTGAATCTGGTTTTTGATTTTTTACAGTCTTCACGTTTTGAACCCTTACAACAAGTTGATAAGTTTCTCGCTTGGAAAATAGTTTTTCTACTAGCCTTAGCTTCAGCAAGGCGTGTTTCAGAATTGGGTGCCTTGTCATGCAAGCCGTCGTATTTGGTGTTTCATGGTGATAAGGCGGAACTTCGGACGATTTCCGTCGTCCTACCAAAGGTGGTATCATCTTTTCACATCAACCAATTGTAGTTCCGGTATTATCAGGAAGTTCAGAAACTCCAGCTACTTTGGATGTGGTACGCGCACTACGCATTTATGTAGTCCGAACATCAACAGTACGTAAAACGAATACATTGTTCTCTGATACAGTCAAGATGGCTTGGCCAGCTTCCAAGCAGACTTTGTCCAGATGGATTAAGCTGACCATACGTCAGGCTTACCTTCATGCTAGGCTACAACTGCCTACATCAGTTTCAGCTCATTCTACACGTTCTGTAGGAACTTCTTGGGCAGCAGGTCGTGGAGCTTCTACGATGCAACTTTGACGTGCTGCTACATGGTCATCAATGCACACGTTTGTGCGCTTTTACAAGTTTGATACGTTTGCGGCATCAGCATTTAGCTTTGGCCGTCTAGTGTTACAGGTGCCAAACAACTCTTCCGCCCCAAGGGGAAAACTTTGGTATGTCCCAAGAGTTCCCCAGTGACCCCTAGTGGATTAAAAAGAAAATAGGATTTTGGTACTTACCAGATAAATCCTTTTCTTTGAATCCACAGGGGGCATTGGATGTATGCCCATAGCAGTTTACCTGTCTTGTGGTAAGTTCAGTGGATCTTATGGTAACACATTCTCACTGATTGTTAAGATGTTACGGTGATATCTATTATTGTGCCAACTGTTTAGTTGTCAGTTACGTTATTTATCAACTTTATTGTTGTCAGTTATGTTATAATGTTATATGTAATTCCCTATTTTTCATCCTCTCTATCGCTCCTATTCGGCTCAGTAAAAATACTGAAGTCTCTATGGGAGTATGGAGGGGGTGGAGAGTTACTAATTTAAATATTTAAATGTGCCTATCCTGGCTAACGCCTCGTCCATATCCCAAGAGTACTCCAGTGACCCCTGTGGATTCAAAGAAAAGGATTTATCTGGTAAGTACCAAAATCCTTATTTTTCCTGTCTGTTGGGATTTGTTCTGTTGCGTCTGCTGCATATAGCGGCACCGTGTGGGGACTATGACAAGATGCGGAAGCTAAAAGCGCTACTTTGGCGTTTGTGCCCAGTGTAATGTTTTAATTGTCATGTGGACAGTTGGACACTGTTTTTCGCAGGCGGTCAGGCGTGTCCTTGTGGCACACAGGTGTCAGTAGGTTCCGCGTCTTCCATGATGGAGTCGGTGTGGGCAGACTTTAGGTCTGTCTCTGAATTGGTGAAGCGCATTGCGCTTCAGCGGGAGGAACAGGTTAGGGGTCAGTGAACTTGAAGTTTCTTACACAGAAGATCAATTTGGCAATCTTACAACAAGTATAATGTCAAATGTATCTAATACCCATTCTTAATTTATGACATCCATACATCTGTTATAGTCCATATATAATTTTTACTCTAGTACCTGGTTGGCATATAGAAGAGGAAGGCTCCCTTCACTTGTTGAATTTTGTCATGACTTAAGATCTCAACAAAACATTTGATCTTAGAGGGGAATTCAAATGTTTGAAAAATTGGTTGAGTGTCTGATTTTTACTGTCTATTAGATAAGAAAAAACACGACACCCAACTGACTTTTCAAACAATTGAATACCGCCCTTAGTGTTCTATTATGCTCACAATAGAGTTTCTGTAACGTCCTTGTGGATGCTGGGACTCCGTAAGGACCATGGGGAATAGACTGGCTCCGCAGGAGATAGGGCACTTTATGAAAGCTTTGGACTCTGGGTGTGCACTGGCTCCTCCCTCTATGCCCCTCCTCCAGGCCTCAGTTTTACACTGTGCCCAGAGCAAGATGGTAGCACTGCAGAGAGCTCTCCAGAGTTCTCTGCCTAGAAGCATTTTTGTTTGGATTTTTTTCTACCTTTTACTACTTTTTCACAAGGAGCACTGCTGGCAACAGGCTCCCTGCATCGAGGGACTGAGGAGAGAGGAGCAGACCTTCTTGTCAAAGATAGGCTCTGCTTCCTCGGCTACTGAACACCATTAGCTCCAGAGGGGGTGAACGCAGGTTCATACTGGGCGTCCACCCCCGGAGCCGCGCCGCCGTTCTCACAGAGCTAGAAGTACAGAAGACAGAAGTCGTCAGGCGGCAGAAGCCTTCAGCTTCACTGAGGTAACGCACAGCACTGCAGCTGTGGGTCATTGCTCCCATACACCTCACATATTCCGGTCACTGTAAGGGCGCAGGGGGGGGGCGGCGCCCTGGGCAGCAATATAAACCTCTGCATGGCAAAAAGACTATATACATGTACAGGTGGGCTCTGTACATGTATATAAAAGACACCGGAATGGGTGGATATGCTGAATGTCTTGAATGCAAATGTCAATCTATTGCATAAAAGCTTAGACAAGGCAGAAGCTAGGGATCAGTCAGGTAGCCAGTCCATGCTGATTCTAGACACAGACAAGAAAAAGGTTTTTCTTCCTATCGAAAAGGTTCAGGAACTCCTAGCCATGGTCAGGAACCTATTAAAACCAAAAAAGGTTTCATTGCATCATTGCACGCGGGTCCTGGGGAAGATAGTGGCTTCCTACGAGGCCATCCCTTTCGGCAGGTTCCATGCGAGGACTTTTCAATGGGACCTCTTGGACAAGTGGTCCGGGTCCCATTTACAAATGCATCAAAGGATCACCCTGTCTCCCAGGACCAGGGTATCTCTCCTGTGGTGGCTGAACAGTGCTCACCTACTAGAAGGTCGCAGGTTCGGCATTCAGGACTGGGTCCTGGTGACCACGGACGCAAGCCTCCGAGGCTGGAGAGCAGTGACACTGGGAAGAAATTTCCATGGTCTCTGGTCAAGCCTAGAGTCTTGTCTCCACATCAACGTCCTGGAGTTGAGGGCCATATACAATGCCCTGCGTCAAGCGGAGGAATTGCTTCGGAGAAAACCAGTTCTCATTCAGTCAGACAATGTCACGGCAGTGGCTCATATAAACCGCCGAGGCGGAACAAGGAGCAGAATGGCCATGGCAGAAGCGACCAGGATTCTACGCTGGGCGGAAGGCCATGTAAGCGCGCTATCAGCGGTGTTCATCCCGAGGGTGGACAACTGGGAGGCGGACTTCCTCAGCAGGCACGACCTGCATCCGGGAGAGTGGGGACTTCATCAAGAAGTCTTCGCACAGATCACGGATGGTTGGGGACTGCCTTAAATCGACATGA
Source organism: Pseudophryne corroboree (assembly GCF_028390025.1). Classification (NCBI taxonomy): domain Eukaryota; kingdom Metazoa; phylum Chordata; class Amphibia; order Anura; family Myobatrachidae; genus Pseudophryne; species Pseudophryne corroboree. The sequence continues at coordinate 655,306,839 of NC_086447.1, forward strand.
TGGCATCCCGTCTCAACAAAAAGCTAAAGCGGTATTGCGCCAGGTCAAGGGACCAACAGGCGGTACCGGTAGACGCTCTGGTGACACCTTGGGTGTTCAGATCGGTTTATGTGTTTCCTCCTCTTCCCAAGGTGTTGAGAATAATACGAAGAAGCAGGGTCAGAACAATACTCATTGTTCCGGATTGGCCACGGAGGACTTGGTATCCGGAGCTGCAAGAGTTGCTCGCAGGGGATCCGTGGCCTCTTCGTCTAAGGCAGGACCTGCTGCGGCAGGGGCCCTGTCTGTTCCAAGACTTACCGCGGCTGCGTTTAACGGCATGGCGGTTGAACGCCGGATCCTAGCGGAAAAAGGGATTCCGGAGGAAGTCATTCCTACCCTGATCAAGGCTAGGAAAGACGTGACGTTAAAACATTATCACCGTATATGGCGGAAATATGTTTCTTTGTGTGAGGCCAGAGCCGCTCCTACGGAGGAGTTCCATTTGGGCCGTCTACTTCACTTCCTTCAAACAGGAGTGACTTTGCGCCTAAAATTAGGGTCCATAAAGGTCCAGATTTTGGCCTTATCCATTTTCTTTCAAAGAGAATTGGCCTCTATTCCTGAAGTACAGACCTTTGTGAAGGGGGTGCTGCATATTCAGCCTCCCTTTGTGCCTCCGGTGGCGCCTTGGGATCTTAACGTGGTGTTACATTTCCTCAAGTCACCTTGGTTTGAACCACTAAAAACTGGGAAGTTGAAATACCTCACGTGGAAAGTGGTCATGTTGTTGGCTTCGGCAAGACGTGGTTCCGAATTGGCGGCTTTATCACATAAAAGCCCATACTTCGTTTTTCACGTGGATAGGGCAGAGTTGAGGACTCGCCCTCACTTTCTGCCAAAAGTGGTCTCATCTTTTCATGTGAACCAACCTATTGTCGTGCCTGTGGCTACACGTGACTTGGAGGATTCAGAGTCCCTGGATGTAGTCAGGGCTTTGAAGATTTATGTGACCAGAACGGCTAGAATCAGGAAGACTAAAGCTTTGTTCATTCTGTATGCGGCCAACAAGGTTGGCGCTCCTGCATCAAAGCAGACTATTGCTCGCTGGATCTGTAACACGATTCAGCAGGCGCATTCTACGGCAGGATTGCCGTTACCGAAATCAGTTAAGGCCCACTCCACTAGGAAAGTGGGCTCTTCTTGGGCGGCTGCCCGAGGGGTCTCGGCATTACAGTTGTGCCGAGCAACTACTTGGTCGGGGACAAACACCTTTGCAAAGTCCTATAAGTTTGATACCCTGGCTGAGAAGGACCTCCTGTTTGCTCAATCGGTGCTGCAGAGTCATCCGCACTCTCCCGCCCGTTTGGGAGCTTTGGTATAATCCCCATGGTCCTTACAGAGTCCCAGCATCCTCAAGGACGTTCGAGAAAATAAGATTTTACTTACCGGTAAATCTATTTCTCGTAGTCCGTAGAGGATGCTGGGCGCCCGTCCCAAGTGCGGACTTCTTCTGCAAGACTTGTATATAGTTATTGCTTACATAAGGGTTATGTTATAGTTTTGCGGTTGAACCCTGGCTATGTTGTTGTCCATACTGTTAACTGGGTAAGTTTATCACAAGTTATACGGTGTGGCTGGTATTGATCTAGCCCTTAGATTTACAAAAATCCTTCCTCGTACTGTCTATCTCCTCTGGGCACAGTTTCCCTAACTGAGGTCTGGAGGAGGGGCATAGAGGGAGGAACCAGTGCACAACCAGAGTCCAAAGCTTTCTTAAAGTGCCCTATCTCCTGCGGAGCCCGTCTATTCCCCATGGTCCTTACGGAGTCCCAGCATCCTCTACGGACTACGAGAAATAGATTTACCGGTAAGTAAAATCTTATTTTTACATGTGTCTAAGAAGATGGCAAATCGGGGAAAGGGCCACCTGATGTTTGGAAGTCTTCACTTAAAAAGAATTGGCAGTAAAGGGAGGGTGTGTTACACGCTCAGGTTTAGTCGGAACAAAGTACTTAATAAGTCACCAGTGCTTTAGCATGGATGTCCTTAAAACCAGGGCAGTTACGGTGCATTGAGGACCAAATTTGGGTATCACTGATGTAGTGGACATTTTCAGACTTTCTCTCAAGGACACTTTATTTTAATTTTATTTTAAGTCTATTTTGCTCATTTAAATGCCTGATTAGGTGTCTATATCATTTGGCATTCTTCATAAGGGCGTCATCTAAAAGTTTGATGATTCCCATTCTCTGTTCACAGATCAAAGTTGGCAACATTAGTTCTCAATTTGATTTGAACAAAACTGTACGTTGGAAAGAGGCTGACAATGGGAGGAGACAAAAACTAACATTATCTGTTCATTTCTTTTTTGTGCTGTTCAGTTTGTAAATGTTCATGAGGCACATGGCTTAATCAAAAACATTTTGTCATCTCAGACTTTCATGCAAAGAGGATACTCCTTTTTAAATACAGTATGTACTAGGCAAGAATTGTAGGAAATTACATACTTCATTTTGTTGGTGCATCTTTCATCTTCCCCTACAAATGGGAGGAGATTTCTGAATGAGGCAGACAGTACAGTTGTACTATGGGTGGGATTCAAATGTTTGAAAAGTCGGCTGGGTGTCTGTTTTTTCCTGTCTCATAGGAGAAAACAGACTCCCAACTGACTTTTCAAACATTTGAATCTCCCCCTGTGTGTTTAATATTGTGAATGTAGCTAGTATTTCTTTATTCTTCTTCTCAGATACATTTTTGAAGCCTGGAATCTGCAAAGACTTCACTGTAGCAGACTGAATGTTGAAGAACTATTAATGCACATGTATGAAACCTGTCAAGAAATGGGGCTTATGGAAGACTTGCTTAAATTCACATTCACAGAGTCGGAACAAGTAAGATGACACAAGTCTATATGAAGCCATAATACCCACAATGTTGCTGTAGTCATAATGCCTATATTATTTAATTTGCAGCACTATTTGCATAAGTTTTTGCATGCAAGTGGAGGTGTGAAAAATCAGGAGCTACTTTTATTACATCATTTGCAGAGAGCAAATTATGTCCTAGCCCTGCAACTGAACCAGTCATTGAAAAGCTATAATCTGGTAAGTAAATGTGTTTGTTTTTTGTTTGCTTTTGTTTTTAATTGCATCTGCTATCACGTCTCTTAAACTGTATGTTGGCCAATTTGTTAAGGCCCGTACACACTGGTCGATATATCGGCCGTTTTCTTGAACGGCCGATACATCGCGGGACCGTCGGCCAGTGTGTACGGGCGATAAGTCTGTGAACTCCGTCGTTCACAGATGTATTGCGTCGGCTGCGCAGCACAGCCGACGGCCAATATATCTAACGATATATTGGCGCGTCGCTCTTGGTGTACGGGGCGGTCGTCCGACCGCCCGTACACATGCTGCGAGGGCCGGCGGTGATTGACAGGTGAACTGGGCGGGCACCCGCCCAGTTCATGACGTCAGTCCCTAGACAGATCGGGCAGTGTGTATGCACAGCGCACTGCCCGATCCGTACATAGATATATCTGCAGATCAATTGATCTGCAGATATATCTACTAGTGTGTACCCACCTTTAGACTTCTGTGTTGATTGGGTCAAGTTTACAAACATTTTCAATGATTTTATCTGTAATACACAGGTTACCTCTTTCAAATCTCTTAGGGCTATGGACTAAATATTTTTCTGCTGCCAAAAAAGCTCTTGGCATGCAGCTAGTTGTTAAATCCTATACTAGGAACATCCACATTCTCTATATTAACATTTTAAAGATGGTACTCTTAAATAAACTTCTGTATAGACTTTCTCTTTCATCCACTAGGGGACACTGGAACTTGCTTAGACAGATGGGGTGTGAAGCTTGCAACCGGAGGTGTGGCACAATCTAAAATTAAACATTTTATACAGAGCCGGCTCCTCCCCCTTCAAGCCCTCCAACCCTCTGTTTGAAAAATTGTCAACCTAATGAAAAGGGGGACAAAAGTCTTAAGACTAGAGAGACAATGGTCCCTAATAAAGGGCATCTGCTTCTCTCTACGGGAATTCCGGAGCAGCAGAGCAGGCAGAAGTGAGTATTATTCCTCCCAGCTTATGCAGAGACGCGGCAGCAGCGTTCAGGCAGAGAGCACAACCATCCCCTGCTTGCCCCCTTCCCTCAGCCAGCTCACAGGGAGACCAATACACAGTGCGCTCAGCACAGCAGTGCAGGAGACCTCCAGCCTCCCAGTTTTCATTTACAAGCAGCCGCAGCCGTCCATTTCTTGCCCCTTCCTGTGGTGGCACACACGGCGAGAGATACTGTAACTCCGCGCTCAGCAGTGGAGCGCATTAGAACACAGGAGGCTGGGGGAGAGTGTTACATTATGCGGCGGGGGATGACTCGCGGCAGAGGCGTCTCACTGTGGAACGTCCTAAGAGGTCAAGGTGGACACAGCAGCAACGACCGGGGGCTCCAGCGTTTACAGACGTGGAGCAGTTTAGCCAACATGCGCTGGGACAGTTAGGGGGGCTCCAGCGGCCACAGAGCGCCGGTGGAGGTTAAACGATTCTTCTGAAATTTTTCAATGGCGGCCATTTTTAAAGAAATAAAAGGCGCCGAACTCAGATAAGAACAGAACACGCCCCTCTTAGTGGGGACATGATATTTGGCCAGTCAAAACAGAGGGAGGGATCTTATTTAAAATAGATGAGTTGCTCCCTCTACTGATAAGAAATCTGGCCAGTTAAAAGTACAAAGGGATGGTACACTGGTAATTGCTCCCTCTTCTGGTGAATAGTTGTCTCTGCTGCAAAGGATCCTCCAGTATTTTAATCATGCATTTTATGCTTTATATTTTCAAGGACTTCTATTTAAAAGATCCTGAGAAAATAAAGGGAAGCGACTGAACATCAACCTCGATCATCAAAGCTAAATCACAAATATTTTTTATTTTGTTTTTAGCAATATATATATTTAGATAACCCAGTCAGGTAAAGTTTACCTTTGCTCCCACCATCCAACCGGTCTTTCTCTTCCTATTTTAAAGGGTGAAAGTACCGGTGAGTGTTGTGTGTGTGTGTGTGTGTGTGTGTGTGTGTGTGTGTGTGTGTGTGTGTGTGCTGTTCCAGTTTAAAGCACCAGCCAAGAACACTAGAACAGATTATGTTTGCACAAAATGTAATAACGTTAAAAGCTCTGGGGAGTGCGATCCATGTTGTAAAAGACAAGGACGCTCAACCCGAGAGCTGTACTCCATCTGGTTTATGGGACCATGCCCTGGCAGATATTTTCAGATGGCGGAATCCCGCAAACAGCATTCAAAATGAGCTGTGGGATCTTTTTCCAAGAATATGGAGGAATTTTCAGATCAAATTAACCCCACCTACACAGGCAGTTTAAAAAAAAAAAATGTCCATAAGGCGGTTATGAGACCCCTCCACATCCTACAGGAGGAGGGGGGGAAGGTTTTGGTAATTGAAGTCCTAAACTTCAAAGAGTAAGAAGGTAAGGAGCCAGAGAGGTTTGATTTATTCGAATCCCCCCAAAAATACCGCTGTCGGCAGTTTTTCCAATTCCTCAAGCTCTCCAGCTCAGATGGGGGGTAGCATGGAGCAGCCCGATAAATGCTTTCAAGTTCCAGGGCAGACTGGTTAGTTCAGTTGGTAGAGTGCAGGTCTTACACTATCTAGGTAAGCCTATCATAAGCTATTTTACCTATACCAATGGAAGGTAAATTACTTGAAACTACTTTGGACAGCAGGTGCTACAATATCAGTGCTTGGGTAAACAAGGCCATAGTAGCATGGACTGAATATATTGTACAGGCTATTGAAAGGAGATTAGCCAGAAGAAAATTGCTCACCTAGCGGAGCATATCCGAGAGTCGGCTACATATATGCGCCAGGCTTCAAAGGATGCTAGCAAAATAGCGGCATGCATCGACATCGGCCATATCAGGTAGACGGATTCTATCACTCAGAGAATGACAGATGGACTCTGAATCCAAGAAAGTTGTACAGGTTTTTTCCTTTGGGGGAGAAAGATTAGTTTGTCCTGAGTTTGACAAGTGGATTTCACATACAAAGCAGACGGGAACCTCTCCGCAGGTTAGAAGAGGTTACTCAGGTAGAGTGGTAATTCATTTAGATCACAGTCCTTTCGAGTCAAAGGAGGACAATCTTGTGGAAGCAGAGGTAGAGATCGTTCCCAGAAACCAAAATGCAAGACCTCAAGCTGGCTGACAGGACCGGGGCATGACGTTCTCCCAGCTCACCTGGGGTTCCCCTGGTGGGCGCAAAGGTTGTCAGATTTTCAAGTGTCATCACAGTCAGTTCTTTACTACAAGGTTGCCTTGGTGCCCTCAGAAGGAGAAGGCATTACACATGGTAATTCAGGAATTACCACACAAGGGTTATTCTGCTAGTTTCGGATTCTCACGGACAAACAAGGTTTTTATTCAGATTTTTTGGCCGTACCAAAACAGGACGGGTCAGTCAGACCAATCCTTAATTTAACAGTTTTAAACCAGTTTCTAAATGTTTCCAGATTCAAAATGGAATAAATCCAGTCGGTTATAGCAAAGAAGAGTTCAGGGTGTCTATGGACATAAAGGATGCATACCTTTATGTTCCAATTTGGACCCCTCATCAAGCCTACTTGCGATTCGCACTGGAGAAAGATCACTACCAGTTCAGGGCCTTGCCTTTTGGTCTTTCATCAGCCCTGAGAGTTTTTACAATGATTATGTAAATAATGGTTGCAGGTTTGAGTGCGTTTGGTACTACGATTGTACCTTACCTGGAGATCTGCTGATCATGGCCCCTTCGCATGAACAGCTGATCTGAGATGCTCAGATGACTCATCAATTTCTTATTCAACAAGGCTGGATTGTCACCTTCAAGAAATCCAACCTGATACCGACGCAGAGGGTGCTGTTTCTAGGTCTCCTTTTGAACACATTACAATTGAGGAGGTCTGTACCAGAGAACAAGATCCAGGGCATAAGGAAGCTGGTGGATCAGGTATTAAGAAACCAAACTGTGTCCTTACATCTATGACTACAGCTTCTCGGGAAGATGGTGGCGTCTTTCGAGACACTACAGTACATCAGTCTTGATTCCAGATCTTTCCAAAACCTCATTGCTCAGGGAACAGATTCGCACAGGCCTCTAAATCACGGACTCGGGCGGTCGGAACAGCTCCGTACCTCGCTAATTTGGTGGTCATCACACAGAAATCTCGCAACAGACAAGAGATTCAGTATTTAGAATTGGAGGACCATCACAACGGATGCCAGTCTCAGAGTTTGGGGTGCCGTTCTAGTGCAACATCAGTTTCAGGGCAGTTGGATGCCACAAGAGAGCGTTCTACCCATAAATATTCTCAAACTGAGAGCAGTTTACAAACCTCTTCACTTAACCGAGAACCTGGTGAAGTGTCAATACTTCCGGAAACAGTCGGAAATGGCATACATAAACCGTCAGGGAGAAACAAGAAGCAAGATGGCGTTAAAGGAGGCCACATAGATCTTGTTGTGGACAGTCAGGCGCAACATTGTTCTCTCGGCGTTGTTCATTCCAGGAGTGGACAACTAGAAGGTAGACTATCACAGTCGCCAGGATATGCATCCAGGAGAGTGGTGTCTACACCCACAAGTCTTCGTGATGGTAGTGAGGATATGGGGCCTACCTCAGGTAGACCTAATGGCGTCTCCAAACAATCATCAGTTGCCCAGGTATGTGACCAGACCAAGAAGAGATCCATGAGCAGATAGAGTGGACACGTGTTGACACTTTCATGGTCTTACAGAAGAGTTTACATTTTTCCAACATTCTCTCTCATACCTAGGGTACTGAAGACAGGAAACGGGAAAGAGTGTGGGCAATTCTAATCGCACCAGACTGGTCCTGCAGGAGTTGGTACTCGGACTTGAGGGGTTACTAGCGGAGAAACCCTAGAGGTTACCTCAGAAGGAAGTCCTACTGTCACACCATTCCTACACCCAAACCTGAACTGATTGCGTTTAACGGTGGGGTTATTGAGTCCCGGATATTGTGTAATAAGGGGATACCGAAAGGGGCTATTCCTAGGTGGACAGGCTTGGAAGCCAGTCACAGCCATACGCTACTACAGAATATGGAACAGATACATGAAGTGGTGTCAGGATAGCGTTTGAAATTCAAAAGAATTTCACCTGTCTGGATTTCTATATTTTCTCCACACCGCCTTAGATGGAGGTTTACGATTAGGTTCCTTGAAGGTTCAGATTTAGTCTCTCTCTAATCTCTTTTAACAGCGTGTAGCATCCCTACAGGAAGTTCAAACTTTCTTGCAGGGAGTTCTAAGGATACAACCTCCTTTTCTGTCCTCCCACATCACTGTCGGACCTGAACTTAGCTTAGAATGTTTGAAATATTTCAGATATTTGAAATCAACGGCCTTTTCGCTTTCGGAAGGAGCAGCATTGAATTTTACTCTCCTTGAAGATCACTTTGTTATTGACCTTTGCTTCAGCCAGACAGGTCTCTGTGCTGGAGCTTTATCGGGTGAAAGTCCTTTTCTACTTTTCCATGAAGATTGGGCAGTACTCTGTACGAGGGCAGAGTTTCCTCCCTTAGGTAGTTTCGGGGTTTTCATGTTGATCGGCCTATTGTGGTCCCATCCTTTCAAGGTTTTGCAGAAGGGGACGTGTGTTTAGACGTGGTGAGAGCGAAGACCATACAGATTTACGTACAGGTTACGTCATCCCCCAGAATGTTTGACTATTTGTTTGTTCTTTATGATGGTCCGAAGTAGCGATGGCCAGCATCTAAGCCGACTCTAGCCAAATGGATTAGGCTTACCATAGACAGGCATATAGACTGTCGTCAACGGATCCCTTTTCAGGTAGGGGCTCATACTACCAGACTGGTGGGTGCCTCATGGGCGGCAGCCGAAGGTGCCTCTACTACTCAGCTTTGCAGCAACGTGGTCATGAGCACACACGTTCACAAGTTTTTACAAGTTTGATATGCTTGCGTCCAGAGTTTCCAGATTTGGGTGATTAGTTTTGCAGGCCACTGACAGCACTCCCACCCTTGGAAGTAACTTTGGGACGTCCCCATCTGTCTAAGCAAGTTCCAGTGTCCCCTAGTGGATGAAAGAGAAAAGAGGATTTTGGTACTTACCGGTAAATCCATTTTTCTGAATCAACTCTGGGACACTGGACGCCCGCCTCGGTGCTGTCAACCTGCAGTGTTCAATGTTCTTGTTAAAAAGTTTGTGCAAACAGCGTTAGTTTCTTTTTAAGAAATTTCTTGGATGCTGTTTGATTTGTGGTTACAGTGGGCTCCTCGTCATGGGTTTGTAGTCTCATGTCCTCTTCTCTCAGTCAAATTTTCCAAACTGAGGGTTGGAGGGCGTGAAGGGGGAGGAGCCAGCTCTGTATAAAATGTTTAATTTTAGATTGTGCCACACCTCCGGTTGCAGGCTTCACACCCCATCTGTCTAAGCAAGTTCCAGTGTCCCCTAGTGGATTCAGAGAAATGGATTTATCGGTAAGTACCAAAATCCTCTTTTTCCTTGCTATATCGCCGAATAATTGTCCACTTGAGTGAATAGGGCACAACCTTTCTTTAGGGCTTCCATATGCCTAGGATCAGTACTACTGTACTATTTAATATCTGTATTTCATGTTTACATTGGTGAAACTGACCAGTCACTAATATCTCCAATACTCTATAGGCTGTAATTGCAGCCACATATATAGGTAAATGTATTATAGCGGCACGTATCGTGCAGCTATAACACTTCCTGGCTCACCTCATTAACAAGGCGAAGCAGGAAGGGATATCGACAAGATTTATTAACATCTTGTATGTCCCCCGAGCACACAGCGCTTTAGTTCAGTGCTGAATCGCTGTGTCTCCCTGTCCTGGCTGGCTCCTCTGCGCATTTGCGGGATCTCGCTGCTCATGCGAGATCCCACACGCAGTCAGGAGCCTCCACTCGCCAGGGACTGTGGTGTATGGGCATCGCCACTTGCAGCTGTTGAAATAGACAGCTGAAGGTGTCTGACCGGTCAGCATTGCTGACAGTCTATACATTGCCCGCGCATGTCTTCTTGCTATCTCTTACATAGTGCCAATATGGACAGGGGCGCATAGCACCCCTGCCACCTTCCAGACACTGCTGCCGTCATACATGGGGGAGCAGTATAGCGCACATAATGTGCGCTGATACCGCTTCCACGCCCCCCATATCGACGCATAATACATTTATACCATAGAGCTTTGAATAATTTGTAGTGCATGCTTCCAAATAAGTGGGCATGGACATAGGGTTATCGTATGGTGTAAAATCAGTCCTAACTTCTCCGCAAAGGGCAATAATAGTTTATTCCCAGACTTCATGAACTAACTGAACGGCCTGAGGAACATCAGTTGTCTAGATGTATGGTTAGTCTTCGTCTGATATGAGGGTACTTGTTACAAATATTTGATCAATAAAAGGCAGAGCCCTTAGTACCAATGTTTATTTTGAGTACCTTCAGCTGAGTCATGCTACCATTAAACTGTTTGTACCAGAGAGAGACAGTTCTGGCTCTTGTCTGAGAAATATGTAGGCAATGTGCTACTCATACACTTGCCTCAACATGGATTTCTGCGAGTATGAGGCAGTGTAGTAAAATTTGATAGGTGGTGGCTGTATGTCCATTGAGTGAAGCTGATAAGAAGTTAGAGTAGTTTGGAGAGTAGAGAGACTGTGAATGATCAGTGGGAAGATAGAAATCGCCTAAGCTGGTGGGGATGTGAGAAGTTAAGATATCAGAGTCACTTAGACAAATGTTATAAGCACTGTTAGTTGTGATAGTTCATGGGGGCAATAGATCACAGAATGGGTTGAATATCCTAACTGCATGTGCTTCTGAAGATGGGAACATGAATGATGGGACAATTGATAGAACTGTGCATGTGGACATTAGGAAGGGAGTAGTCCAACCTCAACCTACTTGTCTGACTTAGTGGTTGGAAAAGTAGAGAACGCTATGTGATAAGGCTGCGATTAAGGCAGTTTCTTGTGTTGTTTCGAAGAAGTTTTTTTTCTTCTGCATTTAGCCTCAAATTTTCTTTTTTCTTTTTTTTGTACCCCACCTGTGTGCAGAATGACTGTGACCGTCGTCTACGAGACAGAGCAACGACTAGAAATTCTATGCTGGATCAGTATAGTAAAATAATGCCAAAAGTACAGCGAACCCTAGTGAACGAGAGGGCCAAGCCCTACCCATTGTCATCAATTATTTGGAATAAAGGTAGATATTACATGTATGTTTCTGCAGTAAAAATTGTAATTTTATTGAAGTCCAACTGCCAAAGCGGTTTGCAACGGTCCTAATTTAGGAAGCTGAAACACAATAAGCTATAAGTGGTTAGTATTCTATACCATTCACCCCTTTATACAATCTGAGCCATTGCACACTTAGTAATTACAATATAGGGTGGTCATAAACACATTTAACACATTAAAAACAGCAAAATTTGATGTTAGACTTGTTTGTGCACATTGCATGTAATACACGATTGATGTATTTTTATATATTTCTTTTAAAATGTGTACTATGTAAGCAGGTTAGTCTTTTATCTAAAATAAATAAATTTCTATATTAATCTAAACCTTATACCACAAGTCTGAAAGGAACTGGTTAGTAGTTCTTTTGTGTAAGTAAAACGTTCTAATAATTTTCTTAACTTTAAATATCTCCGTTTCTTATAAACATAACAACACCTTAATCACTCACGTCTTCAGTTAGTACGTTTATTTTTTCAGTCAAACACACTTTATGGTGGTTTCATCACTGCCTATTTCTCTGACGTCCTAGTGGATGCTGGGAACTCCGTAAGGACCATGGGGAATAGCGGCTCCGCAGGAGACTGGGCACAACTAAAGAAAGCTTTAGGACTACCTGGTGTGCACTGGCTCCTCCCACTATGACCCTCCTCCAGACCTCAGTTAGAATTTTGTGCCCGGCTGAGCTAGATGCACACTAGGTGCTCTTCTGAGCTCCTAGAAAAAGAAAGTATATTTTAGGTTTTTTATTTTCAGTGAGATCTGCTGGCAACAGACTCACTGCTACCAGGGACTTAGGGGAGAGAAGCGAACCTACCTGCTTGCAGCTAGCTTGGGCTTCTTAGGCTACTGGACACCATTAGCTCCAGAGGGATCGAACACTGGGCCCGTCCATGATCGTCCGGAGCCGCGCCGCCGTCCCCCTTGCAGAGCCAGAAGCGAGAAGATCTTCCTCAAAATCGGCGGCTGAAGACTCCTGTCTTCATTAAGGTAGCGCACAGCACTGCAGCTGTGCGCCAATGCTCCCTGTGCACACCACACACTCCGGTCACTATGGGTGCAGGGCGCGGGGGGGGGGGGCGCCCTGGGGGCGGGGGGCGCCCTGGGCAGCAATTTGAGTACCTTACAGGTGGCAAACACACATAATATAGCCTACTAGGCTAAATATGTGTAAAATACCCCTGCCACATTAATTTAATAAAAGCGGGAGAAGTCAGCCGAAAAAGGGGCGGGGCTATCTCCCTCAGCACACTGGTGCCATTTCCTCTCACAGCTCCGCTGGAAGGATCGCTCCCAGGCTCTCCCCTGCAGTTTCAGACTACATAAGGGTAAAAAAGAGAGGGGGGGGGCACTAAATTTAGGCGCAATTCTGTGTAATAAGCAGCTATAAGGGAAATCACTGTGAGTAGTGTAAATCCCTGCAATATATAGCGCTCTGGTGTGTGCTGGCATACTCTCTCTCTCTCTGTCTCCCCAAAGGGCTTTGTGGGGTCCTGTCCTCAGTCAGAGCATTCTCTGTGTGTGTGCGGTGTGTCGGTACGGCTGTGTCGACATGTTTGATGAGGAGGCTTATGTGGAGGCGGAGCAGGTGCCTATAAATGTGATGTCACCCCCTGCGGGGTCGACACCTGAGTGGATGGATATGTGGAAGGAAGTACGTGACAGTGTCAACTCCTTACACAAAAGGTTTGACGACATGACAGATGTGGGACAGCCGGCTTCTCAGCCCGTGCCTGCCCAGGCGTCTCAAAAGCCATCGGGGGCCCTAAAACGCCCGCTACCGCAGATGGCAGATACAGACGTCGACACGGATACTGACTCCAGTGTCGACGACGGTGAGACCACGGTACATTCCAATAGGGCCATCCGTTACATGATTACGGCAATGAAAGATGTGTTGCACATTTCTGATATTTACCCAGGTACCACAAAAAAGGGTATTATGTTTGGGGAGAAAAAGCAACCAGTGGTTTTTCCCCCATCTGATGAGTTAAATGAAGTGTGTGATGAAGCGTGGGCTTCCCCCGATAAGAAACTGGTGATTTCTAAAAGATTACTAATGGCGTACCCTTTCCCGCCAGAGGATAGGTCACGTTGGGAGACATCCCCTAGGGTGGATAAAGCGCTCACACGCTTGTCAAAAAAGGTGGCACTACCGTCTCCGGATACGGCCGCCCTAAAGGAGCCTGCAGATAGAAAGCAGGAGGCTATCCTGAAGTCTGTGTATACACACTCAGGTTTTATACTGCGACCGGCTATTGCTTCAGCATGGATGTGCAGTGCTGCAGCCGCGTGGTCAGATTCCCTGTCTGATAACATTGATACCCTGGACAGGGACACTATATTGCTAAACATAGAGCATATTAAGGATGCACTCTTATATATGAGAGATGCCCAGAAGGATATTTGCCGGCTAGCATCTAGAGTAAATGCAATGTCCATATCTGCCAGGAGGGTATTGTGGACCCGGCAATGGACAGGTGATGCAGATTCTAAGAGGCACATGGAGGTTTTGCCTTACAAAGGTGAGGAATTGTTTGGGGAGGGTCTCTCGGACCTTGTCTCCACAGCAACTGCTGGAAAGTCGACATTTTTACCCCATGTTACCTCACAGCCAAAGAAAGCACCGTATTATCAGGTACAGTCCTTTCGGCCACAGAAAGGCAAGCGGGTTAAAGGCCCGTCCTTTCTGCCCAGAGGCAGGGGGGAAAAGCTGCACCATACAGCCAGTTCCCAGGAGCAGAAGCCCTCTCCCGCTACCTCTAAGTCCGCCGCATGACGCTGGGGCTCCACAGGCGAAGCCAGGTGCGGCGGGGGCCCGTCTCCGGAATTTCAGCGACCAGTGAGCTCGCTCACAGGTAGATCCCTGGATTTCTACAAGTGGTATCTCAGGGTTACAAGCTGGAATTCGAGACGTCTCCCCCTCGCCGTTTCCTCAAATCAGCTTTGCCAACAACTCCCCTAGACAGGGAGGCAGTGCTGGAGGCAATTCACAAGCTGTACTCTCAGCAGGTGATAATCAAGGTACCCCTCCTGCAACAGGGAAGGGGTTATTATTCCACATTGTTTGTGGTACCGAAACCGGACGGTTCGGTGAGACCCATTTTAAATCTAAAATCATTGAACACTTACATAAGAAGGTTCAAGTTCAAAATGGAATCGCTCAGAGCGGTTATTGCGAGCCTGGACGAGGGGGATTACATGGTATCACTGGACATCAAGGATGCTTACCTGCATGTCCCCATTTACCCTCCTCACCAGGAGTACCTCCGATTTGTGGTACAGGACTGTCATTACCAATTCCAGACGTTGCCGTTTGGTCTATCCACGGCTCCGAGGGTATTTACCAAGGTAATGGCAGAAATGATGATACTCCTTCGAAGAAAGGGAGTCATAATTATCCCGTACTTGGACGATCTCCTTATAAAGGCGAGGTCCAGGGAACAGTTGTTGATCGGAGTAGCACTAGCTCAGACAGTGCTACAACAGCACGGCTGGATACTGAACATCCCGAAGTCGCAGCTGGTTCCTACAACGCGTCTACTGTTCTTGGGGATGATTCTGGACACAGAACAGAAAAAAGTGTTTCTCCCGGAGGAGAAGCCAGGGAGTTGTCATCTCTTGTAAGAGACCTCCTAAAACCAAAACAGGTATCGGTGCATCACTGCACGCGAGTCCTGGGAAAGATGGTAGCTTCTTACGAAGCAATTCCATTCGGCAGGTTCCATGCAAGGATCTTTCAGTGGGATCTGCTGGACAAGTGGTCCAGATCGCATCTTCAGATGCATCGGCTGATAACCTTGTCCCCAAGGGCCAGGGGGGTGTCTCTACTGTGGTGGCTGCAGAGTGCTCATCTTCTAGAGGGCCGCAGATTCGGCATACAGGACTGGGTCCTAGTGACCACGGATGCCAGCCTTCGAGGCTGGGGGGCAGTCACTCAGGGAAGAAATTTCCAAGGACTATGGTTAAGTCAGGAGACTGCCCTACACATAAATATTCTGGAACTAAGGGCCATTTACAATGCCCTAAGTCAGGCAAGACCCCTACTTCAACACCAGCCGGTACTGATTCAGTCAGACATCTTCACGGCGGTCGCCCATGTAAACCGACAGGGCGGCACAAGAAGCAGGATGGCGATGGCAGAAGCCACAAGGATTCTCCGTTGGGCGGAGAATCACGTGTTAGCACTGTCAGCAGTGTTCATTCCGGGAGTGGACAACTGGGAAGCAGACTTCCTCAGCAGGCACGACCTCTACCCGGGAGAGTGGGGACTTCATCCAGAAGTCTTCCAAATGATTGTTCACCAGTGGGAAAGGCCACAGGTGGACATGATGGCGTCCCGCCTCAACAAAAAGCTGAAAAGATATTGCGCCAGGTCAAGGGACCCTCAGGCGATAGCTGTGGACGCTCTGGTTACACCGTGGGTGTACCAGTCGGTGTATGTGTTCCCTCCTCTGCCTCTCATACCCAAGGTACTGAGAATAATAAGAAAGAGAGGAGTAAGAGCTATACTTGTGGTTCCGGATTGGCCAAGAAGATCTTGGTACCCAGAACTTCAAGAAATGATCTCAGAGGACCCATGGCCTCTGCCGCTCAGACAGGGCCTGCTGCAGCAGGGACCCTGTCTGTTCCAAGACTTACCGCGGCTGCGTTTGACGGCATGGCGGTTGAACACCGGATCCTAAAGGAAAAAGGCATTCCGGAGGAAGTCATTCCTACGCTGATTAAGGCGAGGAAAGATGTGACCGCAAAACATTATCACCGTATTTGGCGAAAATATGTTGCTTGGTGTGAGGCCAGAAAGGCCCCAACGGAGGAATTTCAACTGGGTCGATTTCTGCACTTCCTGCAGTCAGGAGTGACTATGGGCCTAAAATTAAGTTCCATTAAGGTCCAGATTTCGGCTCTGTCCATTTTCTTCCAAAAAGAACTGGCTTCACTGCCTGAAGTTCAGACTTTTGTTAAGGGAGTGCTGCGTATTCAGCCCCCGTTTGTGCCTCCAGTGGCACCGTGGGATCTCAACGTGGTGTTGGATTTCCTGAAGTCGCATTGGTTTGAGCCACTTAAAACCGTGGAGCTAAAATACCTCACGTGGAAAGTGGTCATGCTGTTGGCTTTGGCGTCGGCCAGGCGTGTATCAGAATTGGCGGCTTTGTCATGCAAAAGCACTTATCTGATTTTTCATATGGATAGGGCGGAATTGAGGACACGTTCCCAATTCCTTCCTAAGGTGGTATCAGCTTTTCATGTGAACCAACCTATTGTGGTGCCTGCGGCTACTCGGGACTTGGAGGACTCCAAGTTTCTGGACGTAGTCAGGGCCCTGAAAATATATGTTTCCAGGACGGCTGGAGTCAGAAAAACTGACTCGCTATTTATCCTGTATGCACCCAACAAGCTGGGTGCTCCTGCTTCTAAGCAGACTATTGCTCGCTGGATCTGTAGCACGATTCAACTTGCACATTCTGCGGCTGGACTGCCGCATCCTAAATCTGTAAAAGCCCATTCCACGAGGAAAGTGGGCTGCTCTTGGGCGGCTGCCCGAGGGGTCTCGGCTTTACAACTTTGCCGAGCTGCTACTTGGTCGGGTTCAAACACTTTTGCAAGATTCTACAAGTTTGATACCCTGGCTAAGGAGGACCTTGAGTTTGCTCATTTGGTGCTGCAGAGTCATCCGCACTCTCCCGCCCGTTTGGGAGCTTTGGTATAATCCCCATGGTCCTTACGGAGTTCCCAGCATCCACTAGGACGTCAGAGAAAATAAGATTTTACTCACCGGTAAATCTATTTCTCGTAGTCCGTAGTGGATGCTGGTCGCCCATCCCAAGTGCGGATTGTCTGCAAAACTTGTATATAGTTATTGCTTAACTAAAGGGTTATTGTTATGAGCTATCTGTTGGTGAGGCTCAGTTGTTATTCATACTGTTAACTGGGTATAGCATCCCGAGTTATACGGTGTGATTGGTGTGGCTGGTATGAGTCTTACCCGGGATTCAAAATCCTTCCTTATTGTGTCAGCTCTTCCGGGCACATTATCCTAACTGAGGTCTGGAGGAGGGTCATAGTGGGAGGAGCCAGTGCACACCAGGTAGTCCTAAAGCTTTCTTTAGTTGTGCCCTGTCTCCTGCAGAGCCGCTATTCCCCATGGTCCTTACGGAGTTCCCAGCATCCACTACGGACTACGAGAAATAGATTTACCGGTGAGTAAAATCTTATTTTTTCTGTCAGCAACTAGGGGACACTGGCACAACTTCACTGCTTATTTACAAACTTCATTTCTTGACCAGATTTCAAACCGTATTAGAGTAGCAACGCCAATAGCTGCTGTGTAGCATTTAAAATGGAGTTACAAGGTTAATATTTCTAGGTTTTATAAGTAAAGGTCACGTTGTAAAGCTTATATAATGTTTTGCCAATATGGGTTTTATTCGATGCATGTCGGATCCTCCGACGGAGAGGATCCGACAGTGCAGTATTCAATTAGCAGGCTTTTGATAGGTTTTGCCAATTTCAACAATACTGATCCTACTCTTGGAATTCTGACCAGCATTGTCGAAAATGGGCCAAAAAAAAACCTGTCGGAATTGGCTGATGCTTCGACAAAACATGTGGATCCTCGGCTAATCCGCTGATCCACGTGTTTTCCGACAAGTCTGAATTGCTAACAAATCTGAAAAATGGCAGAACCATTGAGTAGGTCAAATCCTGATTATACCACAAAAAGATGGAAACAGACGTCTTTCCGACTTGACAGCAGTTCTGACTTCATTTGAATAGACCCCTATGTCTTATCCACATACGTGTTTGCATAATGCAAAATAAATTCTTGTCTTATTTGAAATTTTCTGTTCATTACCTTTTTTAATCACAAGTACAACAATGAATACTTGTTTGTTTTACACACGCAATGCATTGATATACACATGAAAAGTACCTGCATGTATTGTTAAGTTTCCCTTTTTATTTTAGTGCCAAAACCAAAGCCTTTATCTACGGCTGTCAAACAGGCTCCTAGGGGAAGTGTAGTAAGTCGAGCAAGTTTTATCAGCAATGTGTTGTTGAAAGTAAAGGAAGTGTCTGTTGCAAGTGTAGAAAGAGAATTCTCTCCTCGCAAAAGGTAAGTATGTTAAGTGAAATAAAAAAAATCCAAATGCTGTTCAGTGTTTGTTACAGTACTGGCTATTACCGTAATGTATTTTCTAAACAGTATGTCAACTACTGTATAGAGCAGTGGTTCTCAAACTGTGCCTAGGCACCCTTGGGTGCCTCAGGGCATTGCAAGGGTGCCTTAGATTTGTGGTCCAGTATCAATTCAAATTATTTATGGTCAATTTAATAGGCGAAGCCAGTGCTGTTAATCATAACATTTGTGGACAAACAATCAAATCTTGTTCCTCACCACACAATTGAATCTAGGGATGACCTATAATTACAATTTACTACTAATTTCTTTCTAAATTTCTCAAGAATCTTTTGACCTAGGGTCGCCGTGAAAAAAAAATCTGATACTCTAGGGTGCCGTGATTAAAAAAAAATCAAGAACCACTGGTGTGGAAGATACATGGTATTGGATTGTGATGTTCTAACACAGGGGTGGGGAACCTTTTTTCTACCGAGAGCCATTTGGATATTTATAAAATCCTTCGAGGGCCATACAAAAATTCTCAACTTAAAAAATGACCCTGCGCCCCAGCAGGTCTGCCCCATAGAGGTACTGTGTGCGCGTGCCGGAGGCGCGCGCGGCAAAAAAAAATGGGTGTGGCCAGTTAAATTGGGACGTGATACACATATGCCCCCAATAGTGCAGTGCCAGATCCACAATTGCCCCCACAGTGCCAGGTATACAAATGCCCCTCACAGTGCCAGGTATACAAATGCCCCTCACAGTGCCAGGTATACAAATGCCCCTCACAGTGCCAGGTATACAAATGCCCCTCACAGTGCCAGGTATACAAATGCCCCTCACAGTGCCAGGTATACAAATGCCCCTCACAGTGCCAGGTATACAAATGCCCCTCACAGTGCCAGGTATACAAATGCCCCTCACAGTGCCAGGTATACAAATGCCCCTCACAGTGCCAGGTATACAAATGCCCCTCACAGTGCCAGGTGTACAGATGCCCCCCCCTCCCCCCCCACAGTGCCAGGTATACAGATGCCCCTCACAGGGCCAGTTATACAGATGCCCCTCACAGGGCCAGTTATACAGATGCCCCTCACAGGGCCAGTTATACAGATGCCCCTCACAGGGCCATGTATACAGATGCCCCCACAGTGCCATGTATACAGATGCCCCCCACAGTGCCAGGTATACAGATGCCCCCACAGTGCCCCCCCCCCTTCCATGCTACTTACCGCTCCTTTCGGCGGGACACGGAGGAGAGCGCGGCTATGTTGGGCGGCGTGTAGGACTTGAAACCAGCCGCCGGTTCGAGAGCCAATCGGAGCTCGCGGACCGGCAGCCGCAGCTCCTGATTGGCTGCCGAGCCGCGAGCTCTGATTGGTTCACTAGCCGGCGGCTGGTTTCAAGTTCTACACGCCGCCGCCGCGCTCTCCTCCCTGTCCTGACACTGACAGCTGAGACACGCTGCCGGCGGACTGAGCGGCGGCGTGTCTCACTGGGAGAAGCGGGTGGGCCGGAGCAAACGGCTTCGCGGGCCGGAGGTTCCCCACCCCTGTTCTAAAATCTTGCATGTTTTGGATTCCCTATTTTGTTAAATCTTTACACAAACTATGAAACGTTAGAATTGGCTGTTGTGTGTTCTTTGGTAAGAACATTCTACATTCGTAGCAGTGGGTTTTTGAGACAGATGCTGGAGTCAGCAGAACCAGTTCATCTGCAGCTTTTCTGTAAGCCACTAGGGGACACTTGCATAACTTCCAAGACCGTGGGGTGGTGATGGTGGCTTACAGGGAGCTGGCACTTTAAATAATCCAAGAAGTGAAACAGGCTACCCCCCTCTATCCCCAATCATCCGTCAAGTTTGAATTTGTGCCGAGGGAGCCGGTCACTGCTGACTGAACTCCAGCTCAGTCCATATTTACTTTCATTTATTTGATCTATTTAGCTTTTTTTATTCATGGGACTTAGTTCCTTCAGCCTCAGGAACCCTTTGCCACTTATATGAGAGAAGTGGGGTCCGGTTTACACACTAGCAGCGTCAAGCTGCACAAGGAGAACAGCGCTTAACCTGAGAGGCACTGTTCCTCCTGAGACAGCAAGGAGAACAGCGCTTAACCTGAGAAGAACTGTTCCTTCCGAGACGGCCGCATCCTGAGGCTCCAGTTGGGTGAGTGAGCCGCCTTGTGTGAGGCACTGTGTGGCGCTCGCATCCAGCGCAGCGGCGTCCCTCATATTCCCTCCCCTCCTCTCCCCGCTGGCTATGACTGGCAGCAGTGCGGTCTCCAATACACTGCCGCGCTGACAGAACACAGCGTGGCAGTGTTGGTGAGTGAGCCTCCTTGTGTGGGGCACTGTGCGCAAGTGGCCGCGGTGTGGTCTCCAGTGTATTGCCGCGCTTATAGTACACAGCGCGACAGCATAGCTCATTTAGTGCAGGACAGAGGGAGTTTAGTGGAGCAGATCCGCGGTAAGCAGCGGATCTGGCGGGTAAGGTGCAGGGCATTTAACTAGAGGCAGGCAGCACCTGGAGCCCCTTGTGAGTGGGTGCAACCAAAGGCTGATTTTAATTGTGTAAGGCACCCACTCAAAATGGCGCTTAAGGCCTGTACATACTGCCGGATATATCATCCGTTCTATTGAACGGCTGATATATCGCTGGTCCGTCGGCCAATGTGTACGGGCGATATGTCTGTGAACTCCATCGTTCACAGACATATCGCGTCGGCCCTGCAGCACAGCCGACGGCCAATATATCTACCGATATATTGGTGCATCGCTGTGTGTACGGGCGACCGTCCGACCACCCGTACACATGCTGCGGCAGCCGGCGGTGATTGACAGCTGAACTGGCCCGCCCAGTTCATGACGTCAGTCCCCGACTGATCGGGCAGTGTGTATGCACACCACACTGCCCGATCTGTCCATAGATATATCTGCAGATATATCTATCAGTGTGTGCCCACCATTAGGGACATGGTTGAGGTGGGTGCCTGTGCATAGGGGATGGAGTTGGCAGGTTTTCAAACTGTCAATCACAGAAAAAGGTGCCTCCTTCAGCTTAGCAGCTCATGAATAGCAACAATGTTTCTTCTCTCCTCAGGAATCAGCTCTGTTATGCTGGGTACACACCTAAAGATGTATCTGCAGATCAACCGATCTGCAGATATATCTGCTGACGATACACACTGACCAACCACCACTGCCATCTGCAGATATATCTGTTTTTGAGGACATTGGCCAATCTATCATTCCTCCGCACATACTGGCAGATCAGTCATCAAATGTGCCAAATATTCCTCAATTTACATAATGGGCTGAACTTCTAAAGAGCACACAGATAAATAAAATAGGCCCTCTAGTCTCCTATGATGCTCTGCAACTATAAAAGCAATTGTCCGACTACCTCGTATCATTTTGCCAAATAAAATAAATACTATAATACTAAATACTAGAAGAGAACAGTAGTATATGCACCTAGATTACGCCAGAAGAGAACAGTAGTACAGTATATGCGCCTGGGTTACACCAGGAGAGAACATTAGTATTTGCGCCTGGGTTACTACCTTGACTCTCTGTGCGCATGCCCGTCCGGGGTGGTGTTTGTGGCAGCTGTCAGAGGACACAGGAGGGAGAGATCACAGCTTACCCGGAATGTATCTGCTGCCGGACTGACAGGAGACTGCTGGACTGAGAGCAGACTGTCAGCATGAAGATGTTACAGACTACGAACCCACTGCTACCGGAATACATATGATTTACCGGCAGACGGGATGCCTGCTGTCACTATGCCGACAGCGGCATCCTGTCTTTCTCTAACGTCCTAGTGGATGCTGGGGACTCTGTAAGGACCATTGGGAATAGACGGGCTCCGCAGGAGACTGGGCACTCTAAAGAAAGATTAGGTACTAACTGGTGTGCACTGGCTCCTCCCTCTATGCCCCTCCTCCAGACCTCAGTTAGAATCTGTGCCCGGCCTGAGCTGGGTGCTCTTAGTGGGCTCTCCTGAGCCTGCTAGAAAAAGAAAGTATTTGTTAGGTTTTTTATTTTCAGTGAGCTTCTGCTGGCAACAGACTCACTGCTACGTGGGACTGAGGGGAGAGAAGCAAACCTACCTGTCTGCAGCTAGGTTGCGCTTCTAGGCTACTGGACACCATTAGCTCCAGAGGGATCGAACACAGGTACCTAACCTCGATCGTCCGTTCCCGGAGCCGCGCCGCCGTCCCTCTCGCAGAGCCAGAAGAAAAGAAGCAGCAGAAGCATGAAGACATCGAAATCGGCGGCAGAAGTCTCCTGTCTTCACATAAGGTAGCGCACAGCACCGCAGCTGTGCGCCATTGCTCCCAGCACACCTTCACACTCCGGTCACTGTAGGGTGCAGGGCGCTGGGGGGGGGGGGGGCGCCCTGGGCAGCAATTTGAGTACCTTTTGGCAAAAGAGTACATAGATACAGTCAGAGACTGTATATATGTACAAACCCCCGCCATTTTTTCCACACAGAAGCGGGACAGAAGCCCGCCGCTGAGGGGGCGGGGCCTTCTTCCTCAGCACACCAGCGCCATTTCTCTTCACAGCTTCGCTGGAAAGAAGCTCCCCGGGTTCTCCCCTGCAGTATCCAGGTGCACAAAGGGTGAAAAGAGGGGGGGGGGGACACACATTAATTTAGGCGCAAAATTGTGTTATACAGCGACTACTGAATAAACACCGAGTTGTAGTGTAATCCCTGGGTTATATAGCGCTGGGGTGTGTGCTGGCATACTCTCTCTCTCTGTCTCCCCAAAAGCCTTTGTGGGGTCCTGTCCTCAGTCAGAGCATTCCCGGTGTGTGTGCGGTGTGTCGGTACGTCAGTGTCGACATGTTTGATGAGGAAGGATACGTGAAGGCAGAGCAAGTGCAGTTGAATGTGGTGTCGGCGCCGACACCTGATTGGATGGATATGTGGAAGGTGTTAAGTGATAATGTAAGCTCCTTGCATAAAAGGTTTGACAAAGCTGAGGCCTTGGGACAGTCAGGGTCTCACTTAGTGTCTGATCCCACAGCTCAGAGGCCGTCAGGGTCTCATAAACGTCCACTATCCCAGTTAGTCGACACAGATGTCGACACGGAGTCTGACTCCAGTGTCGAAGACGATGAGGGTAAGTTACAGCCTAAAATGACTAAAGCCATCCGCTACATGATTATAGCGATGAAGGATGTATTGCACATTTCTGAGGAAATCCCTGTCCCTGACAAGATGATTCATATGTTTGGGGAGAAAAAAAAAGAAGTAACTTTCCCCCCTTCCCACGAATTAAATGAATTATGTGAAAAAGCGTGGGAATCCCCTGAAAGGAAGGTAATAATTTCCAAGCGGTTACTTATGGCGTATCCTTTCCCGCCAACAGACAGGTTACGCTGGGAATCCTCTCCCAGGGTAGACAAGGCGTTAACACGCTTGTCTAAAAAGGTGGCCCTGCCGTCTCGGGATACGGCCGCCCTAAAGGATCCTGCGGATAGGAAGCAGGAGGCTATCCTGAAGTCTGTGTATGCACATTCTGGTACTTTCCTGAGACCAGCCATTGCTTCGGCCTGGATGTGTAGCGCTGTAGCAGCATGGACAAGATACTCTGTCGGAGGAGTTAGATACCCTGGACAGGGACACTATTTTACTAGCGTGTGGTTCGTTTTATCGACAGTGTCTAGGTCGACAATGTTTAGGTCGACCACTATAGGTCGACAGTCACTAGGTCGACATGGATGGAAGGTCGACATGTGCTAGGTCGACAGGTCTAAATGTCGACATGAGGATTTTTATTTTATTTTGTGTCGTTTTCTTCGTAGTGTGACCGGGATTCCAAATTAGTGCACCGCGTCCCCTCGCATGGCTCGCTTCGCTCGCCATGCTTCGGGCATGGTGCCTTCGCTTCGCTCGGCACACTTTACCGTTCCAATCGTAGTCCACATGGATTGTTAAGTATGAAAAAATAAAAAAAAAATTTTTAAACTCATGTCGACCTTTAGACCTGTCGACCTAGCACATGTCGACCTAGAAACCCTGTCGACCTTCCATCCATGTCGACCCAGTGACTGTCGACCTATAGTGGTCGACCTAAACATTGTCGACCTAGACACTGTCGATCTTCAGACCGGATCCCATTTTACTAACCCTGGGGCATATTAAAGACTCCGTCCTATATATGCGGGATGCCCAGAGGGACATTTGCTTACTGGGCTCTAGAGTAAACGCAATGTCCATCTCTGCCAGGAGGGTCTTATGGACTCGGCAATGGACAGGGGATGCTGATTCTAAAAAACATATGGAGGTTTTGCCATATAAGGGTGAGGAATTGTTTGGGGCCGGTCTCTCGGACCTGGTTTCCACAGCTACAGATGGGAATTCAAATTTCTTGCCGTATGTTTCCTCACAGCCTAAGAAAGCACCGTATTTTCAAATGCAGTCCTTTCGTCCTCAAAGAAGCAAGAAGGTCAGAGGTGCATCCTTTATTGCCAGAGGCAGGGGTAAGGGAAAAAAGCTGCATCATACAGCTGGTTCCCTGGAACAAAAGTCCTCCCCGGCCTCTACTAAATCTACTGCATGACGCTGGGGCGCCGCAGGCGGAGCCAGGAGCGGCGGGGGCGCGTCTCAAAAATTTCAGCCACCAGTGGGTTGGTTCACGGGTGGATCCTTGGGCGATACAAGTTGTGTCGCCCAAGGATACAAACTGGAATTCGAAGTGACGCCCCCTCAACGTTTCCTGAAATCAACCTTGCCAGCTTCCCCCATGGAGAGGGAGGTAGTGTTGGCGGCAATTCACAAACTATATCTCCAGCAGGTGGTGGTAAAGGTTCCCCTTCTTCAACAGGGAAAGGGCTACTACTCCACCATGTTTGTGGTACCGAAACCGCACGGTTCGGTCAGACCCATTTTAAATTTGAAGTCCCTGAACATTTATCTGAGGAAATTAAAGTTCAAAATGGAATCGCTCAGAGCGGTTATTGCAAGCCTGGAAGAGGGGGATTTTATGGTGTCTCTGGACATCAAGGACGCTTACTTGCATGTCCCCATTTATCCTCCACATCAGGAGTACCTCAGGTTTGTGGTACAGGACTGTCATTACCAATTCCAGACGCTGCCGTTTGGACTGTCCACGGCACCGAGAATATTTACCAAGGTGATGGCAGAGATGATGGTGCTCCTTCGGAATGGTGGCGTCATACGAAGCCATTCCCTTCGGCAGGTTCCATGCGAGAATCTTTCAGTGGTATCTGCTGGACAAGTGGTCCGGATCGCATCTTCAGATGCATCGGCTGATCACCCTGTCCCCCAGGGCCAGGGTGTCTCTTCTGTGGTGGCTGCAAAGTGCTCACCTCCTCGAGGGCCGCAGGTTCGGGATACAGGACTGGGTCCTGGTAACCACGGATGCAAGCCTCCGAGGTTGGGGGGGCAGTCACTCAGGGAAGAAACTTCCAAGGGCTGTGGTCAAGTCAGGAGACTTGTCTGCACATCAATATCCTGGAACTAAGGGCCATATACTACGCCCTGAGTCAAGCGGAGCCCCTACTTCGCAACCAACCGATGCTGATACAGTCAGACAACATCACCGCAGTAGCTCATGTAAACCTCCAGGGCGGCACAAGAAGCAGGGTGGCGATGGCGGAATTCACAAGGATTCTTCGTTGGGCAGAGAATCACATGCAAGCACGGTCAGCAGTGTTCATTCCGGGAGTGGACAACTGGGAAGCAGACTTCCTCAGCAGACACGACCTCCACCCGGGAGAGTGGGGACTTCATCAAGAAGTCTTCTCGCAGATTGCAAATCGATGGGAACTGCCACAGGTGGACATGATGGCGTCCCGTCTCAACAAAAAGCTAAAAAGGTATTGCGCCAGGTCGAGGGATCCTCAGGCGATCGCTGTGGACGCTCTGGTAACACCGTGGGTGTTCCAGTCGGTCTATGTGTTTCCTCCTCTTCCTCTCATACCCAACATGTTGAGAATCGTAAGAAAAAGAGGAGTGAGAACGATACTCATTGTTCCGGATTGGCCAAGAAGGACTTGGTACCCGGAACTGCAAGAAATGCTCACAGAGGACCCATGGCATCTGCCTCTCAGACAGGACCTGTTGCAACAGGGGCCCTGTCTGTTCCAAGACTTACCGCGGCTGCGTTTGACAGCATGGCGGTTGAACGCCGGATCCTAGCAGAAAAGGGAATTCCGGATGAAGTAATTCCTACGCTGATAAAGGCTAGGAAGGACATGACAGCAAAACATTATCACCGGTTATGGCGAAAATATGTTGCTTGGTGTGAGGCCAGGAAGGCCCCTACAGAGGAATTCCAGCTGGGGCGATTCCTGCACTTCCTACAGTCAGGTGTGACTATGGGCCTAAAATTAGGGTCCATAAAGGTCCAGATTTCGGCCCTATCTATTTTCTTTCAAAAAGAACTGGCTTCACTACCGGAGGTTCAGACGTTTGTTAAAGGAGTGCTGCATATTCAGCCCCCTTTTGTGCCACCGGTGGCACCTTGGGATCTCAACGTCGTTTTGGATTTCTTGAAATCCCACTGGGTTGAGCCACTTAAAACAGTGGAGCTAAAGTATCTCACTTGGAAAGTGGTCATGCTGTTGGCCTTAGCTTCGGCTAGGCGTGTGTCAGAATTGGCGGCTTTGTCGTGTAAAAGCCCCTATCTGGTTTTCCATATGGATAGGGCAGAATTGCGGACTCGTCCGCAATTTCTGCCAAAGGTGGTGTCATCTTCTCATTTGAACCAGCCTATTGTGGTGCCTGCGGCTACTTGTGACTTGGAGGACTCCAAGTTGCTAGATGTAGTCCGGGCTTTGAAGATTTATGTTTCTAGAACAGCTGGAGTCAGGACGACTGACTCGCTATTTATCCTGTATGCACCCAACAAGCTGGGTGCACCTGCTTCAAAGCAGACTATTGCTCGCTGGATCTGTAACACGATTCAGCAGGCTCATTCTGCGGCAGGATTGCCGCATCCGAGTTGAGTAAAAGCCCATTCCACAAGGAAAGTGGGCTCTTCTTGGGCGGCTGCCCGAGGGGTCTCGGCATTACAGCTTTGCCGAGCTGCTACTTGGTCGGGTTCAAACACTTTTGCTAAATTCTACAAGTTTGATACCCTGGCTGAGGAGGACCTTGTGTTTGCCCATTCGGTGCTGCAGAGTCATCCGCACTCTCCCGCCCATTTGGGAGCTTTGGTATAATCCCCATGGTCCTTACGGAGTCCCCAGCATCCACTAGGACGTTAGAGAAAATAAGAATTTACTCACCGGTAATTCTATTTCTCGCAGTCCGTGGTGGATGCTGGGCGCCCGTCCCAAGTGCGGACTTTCTGCAATACGTGTATATAGTTATTGCTTAATAAAGGGTTATTGTTATGGGGCATCCGTTGAGTGATGCCCAGTTTTGTTCATACTGTGAACTGGGTAAGGTTATCACAAGTTGTACGGTGTTATTGGTGTGGCTGGTATGAGTCTTACCCTGGATTCCATAAATCCTTTCCTTGTAATGTCAGCTCTTCCGGGCACAGTTTCCTTAACTGAGGTCTGGAGGAGGGGCATAGAGGGAGGAGCCAGTGCACACCAGTTAGTACCTAATCTTTCTTTAGAGTGCCCAGTCTCCTGCGGAGCCCGTCTATTCCCCATGGTCCTTGCGGAGTCCCCAGCATCCACTACGGACTACGAGAAATAGAATTACCGGTGAGTAAATCCTTATTTTTGGAATCCCGACAGCGAGTCCCCTCATCGGCTGGCTGCACTCGCAACAGGTTATATTCCCACTTGGTTGGTGGCGTGGAGCCACCAACTGAATGGGAATAATCTGCGGTTGACATATCCCGACAGGCGATATTTTAACTGCATCCCCTGCTATGATGCTACTGGTCTCTGTATGCAGGGCAAAACTAGAACTTTGTGTGCCCCATAGCAAAACTTTGAATGGGCCCCTCTTCTACATAGAGGAGGCACAGGGTGACATGCACACATATACGGGTAGACTTGGGGTACAATGTGTCACAAACACACACATATAGAGGTAGGGGGTACAGGGTAGTGGGTGTAGATTGTCATACACAGGGGGTATGTGGGTACAGAATGTCAGGGGTGGGGGGGGCACAGGGTGTTACACACACAGGTAGTGGGTACAGGGTGTCACCCAAACACACACAGGGATAGTGGGGGTACAGGGTGTTACACACACATGGGTTACGAAGGGGTTTGGGTCTGCCAGGCACTCACCGCACTGTGCACCGATGCTTTCTCTTCTGTCTGGTTTGGGCAATGAGGAAATAGTGCCCAAGAACAGGAGACCAAGTTTTGCTCCGCCCTCACGGAGCAGCTGCTTGAGGATGGGGGGGGACGGGGCTGCTGGGCGACACAGATCTCCTGCATTACCCGCTCTCTCCCTGGACAGAGTGATCCATGTAGGTGGCGCTATGGGATAAGTAATGGGGGGTGCTAGGCTCCTGTGGTTCTCACAGGGTTCGCTGTTCTCCGGCCCATCAGGCTTGTTCCTGTATGGCCTCGTCTGCGTGCACACGAGCAGGTGTGGTCATGGGGAGAGAAGGGGCATAGGTGTAGGTGCGGTCACGTGGGGGAGGAGTGGGCACAAGTGCAGGTGTGGTCATGGGGGGGGAGAAGGGGCACGTGTAGGTGCGGTCACGGAGGGAGGGGTGGGCACAAGTGCAGATGTGGTCATTGGCGGAAGAAGTGGCACAGGTGTAGGTGCGGTCACGGGGGAGGGGTGGGCACAAGTGCAGGTGCGGCTACGGGGGAGGGTCGGTGGGCACAAGTGCAGCAGGTGTGGCCACGGGGGGAGGGGAGCAAAAGTTCATGTGAAGTCACGGGTGGTGGCGGTGGCCCCTGGAGGAAGCACTGCGGTAAGTCCGGGACAAGGAACGGTTAGGGAGGCCGGCAGCAGCAGACATAGAATGGGCCACAGCTACAGAGCTCCGTGCAAGGCGCAACAGCAGCAGCGTCGTTCTGGGACTGGAAGCTGTGATCTCTCCCCTGGCTGCCCAGCAGTGACAGGTGCGCTGCAGTGAGCCGGTCCACTGACTACTCCCGCCCACCTATCGAGCGGCCGCAGGTCGGCCGTACACACACAACGATGCACCAATATATCTGCAGATATATTGGTCATCGCATGTGCAGCAGGGATGACGCGATATGTCTGTGAACGACGTAGTTCACAGACATATCGTTCAAACACACTCGCCGACTAGCTGACGATATATTGGCCGATCAATTGATCGGCCAATGTGTACCCACCTTTAACAGAGACAGGTACACATTCCTTCAGACTGCCAGAAACCTGAAAGCCTGCACATAAAATGCAGGCTGTGGTGGCAGAGGGAGTTAGAATAGGGGAGTAGTGCAAATATTATACCCCCTTCTCTCTCTCTCTCTCTATCTTATTGAGAGTGCTGGTGTGAATTGTATATGTGTCCACTCTGTCCGTCACAATCGCAGCGGGGTACACGGAGTTCGACAGGGATAACATTGGGGTGTAGAGTTGGATCTTGATCCGCGGCATCAACAGGCTAAAAGCTTTGACTGTTCCCAAGATGCTAAGCGCCGCCTCCTCTATAACCTCCGTGCACAGGTGCTCAGTTTGTAAGTTGGTGCCCTGCAGGCAGGACACTAACAGGCAGGGCTGCTCCAGCAGCCCTGAAAAGAGCTTTTAAAAGAAGATAGAAGACTTCAAGGGCTGCAGCATAGGCACTCTCACTACTAGATGTAATTTTGACATCTCCATGCTGCAGTTCCATCACCTCCACTGGTGGTGCTTTATACTCCCGCGCCCTGGTTGCCGGGTACTTACAGCGGAGGGCTCAGGTTTTTCTCATCAGGCACACACACTCGCCGCAGCTCTTCGAGATCGCGTGGCCGCATCATGGGTGGAGGTAAGATGGTCCCCCAGGCGGGACCCGCTGCAAATCGCGATCCGTCACGGCCATTAGGAGACAGGCCGCGCGCCCTGGCGTGGACACAGTGTTGGTACAGGGACCCCACTAGACCACCAGGGCAGGGGCACAGGTCGGATTCTCCTATAATCCGTTTTATTGAGGCCCGCAGTACCCGGTGGTGAAGTCCAGCAAGGGGATAAGGCTCTGACCTGTAGCCCCAGCACCAGGGCGCCATTTATAGTAAAAGTTCACGCCCTGGAGCTGCATCTCTCTCTCCCTCACTCCCTGTCAGCGTTTGGGCGCCATCACTACATGCCGAGCGGATTCTGGGACTGTATTGGCAAAGTCTCCTCTGTAAAGCCGCCTGCATCATCAGCGCTTTGCATTTTACAGGACACTTAAGTATTCTACATGTCTTTTGACCATGTTAGTGAAGAAACAGTGCATTACTACAGGGCTATTTAGTACAAGTACCCTGTGATATACATCCAGTCTTTACTGTGCATTGATATATCTATAAGCCTACATAGCTTTACTTAGTACTACTTAGTATTGCTGGTCCAGTGCATTTTTATTGTTTATCATAATTTCTGTATTGAACATGTGACTGCTATCCCTATTCTGTACCCTGAGGGGGGCTAAGTGCATCAGGGTTATTATTTGATATAGGTATTTCACAGGATATACTTTGTATTTCTCTGACGTCCTAGTGGATGCTGGGGACTCCGTAAGGACCATGGGGATTAGACGGCTCCGCAGGAGACTGGGCACATCTAAAGAAAGATTTAGGTCTATCTGGTGTGCACTGGCTCCTCCCCCTATGACCCTCCTCCAAGCCTCAGTTAGATTTCTGTGCCCGGCCGAGCTGGATGCACACTAGGGGCTCTCCTGAGCTCCTAGAAAGAAAGTATAGTTTAGGTTTTTTATTTTACAGTGAGACCTGCTGGCAACAGGCTCACTGCAGCGAGGGACTAAGGGGAGAAGAAGCGAACCTACCTAAGTGGTGGTAGCTTGGGCTTCTTAGGCTACTGGACACCATTAGCTCCAGAGGGATCGCACACAGGACCCGACCTCGTCGTCCGTTCCCGGAGCCGCGCCGCCGTCCCCCTTACAGAGCCAGAAGCAAGAAGGTACGGAAAAATCGGCGGCTGAAGACTTCTGTCTTCTCCAAGGTAGCGCACAGCACTGCAGCTGTGCGCCATTGCTCCTCATGCACACCACACACTTCGGTCACTGATGGGTGCAGGGCGCTGGGGGGGGGGGGGTGGGCGCCCTGAGCAGCAATATTAACACCTTGGCTGGCAAAACTGACACCATATATAGCCCCAGAGGCTATATAGGTGTATATTACCCCTGCCAGAATAACACAAAAAGCGTGAGAAAGCCCGCCGAAAAAGGGGCGGAGCCATCTCCCTCAGCACACTGGCGCCATTTTCCCTCACAGCTCCGCTGGAAGGATCGCTCCCTGGCTCTCCCCTGCAGTCCTGCACTACAGAAAGGGTAAAAAAGAGAGGGGGGCGGCACAAATTTAGGCGCAGTATAATATATATATGCAGCTATAAGGGAAAACACTCTTTATAGGTGATATCCCTGTGGTATATAGCGCTCTGGTGTGTGCTGGCATACTCTCCCTCTGTCTCCCCAAAGGGCTTTGTGGGGTCCTGTCCTCTGTCAGAGCATTCCCTGTGTGTGTGCTGTGTGTCAGTACCGCTGTGTCGACATGTATGATGAGGAAAATGATGTGGAGGCAGGGCAAATACCTGTAAATATGTTGTCACCCCCTGAGGGGCCGACACCTGTGTGGATGGACTTATGGAAGGAATTACGTGACAGTGTCAGCTCCTTACATAAAAGGTTTGACGACATAGGACAGCCGGCTACTCAGCTTGTGACTGTTCCAGCGTCTCAAATGTCATCAGGGGCTTTAAAACGCCCGCTACCTCAGATGGCAGATACAGATGTCGACAGGGATACCGACTCCAGTGTCGACGACGATGCGACTAGTGTACCCTCCAATAGGTCCACCCGTTACATGATTGAGGCAATGAAAAATGTATTACACATTTCTGATAGTACCCCAGGTACCACAAAAAAGGGTATTATGTTCGGTGAGAAAAAACTACCAGTAGTTTTTCCTGCATCTGAGGAATTAAATGAGGTGTGTGAGGAAGCCTGGACTTCCCCCGATAAGAAATTGATAATTTATAAACGGTTATTGGCAGCGTACCCTTTCCCGCCAGAGGATAGGTCACGTTGGGAAACGTCCCCTAGGGTAGATAAAGCGCTTACACGTTTATCTAAACAGGTGGCACTACCGTCTCCGGATACGGCCGCTCTAAAGGATCCTGCTGATAGAAAGCAGGAGGCTACCCTAAAAGCTATATATACACACACGGGCATTATATTGCGACCAGCGATTGCATCAGCATGGATGTGCAGTGCTGCTGCTGCGTGGTCAGATTCCCTGTCGGATAATATTGATACCCTGGATAGGGAC
Source organism: Pseudophryne corroboree (assembly GCF_028390025.1). Taxonomy (NCBI): domain Eukaryota; kingdom Metazoa; phylum Chordata; class Amphibia; order Anura; family Myobatrachidae; genus Pseudophryne; species Pseudophryne corroboree. Next base: position 655,339,658 of record NC_086447.1, read on the forward strand.
ACTATTTTCCTGACAGTAGAGCATATAAGGACGCTGTCTTATACATGCGTGATGCACAGAGGGATATTTGCCGGCTGGCATCAAAAATAAGCGCAATGTCCATTGCCGCCAGAAGGGGGTTATGGACTCGGCAGTGGTCAGGTGATGCCGATTCAAAAAGGCACATGGAAGTTTTGCCTTATAAGGGGGTGGAACTGTTTGGGGATGGTCTTTCAGACCTCGTTTCCACAGCTACGGCTGGGAAATCGACATTTTTGCCACAGGCTACCCCACAGCAAAAGAAGGCACCGTATTATCAAGTACAGTCCTTTCGGCCCCATAAACACAAGAGGGCGCGAGGCGCATCCTTTCTGCCGAGAGGCAAAGGTAGAGGGAAAAAGCTGCAGCATACAGCCAGTTCCCAAGAGCAAAAGTCCTCCCCCGCGTCCGGTAAGTCCACAGCATGACGCTGGGGCTTCACAGGCGGATCCGGGTACGGTGGGGGCCCGTCTCAGGAATTTCAGCGCACAGTGGGCTCTCTCACAGGTGTATTCCTGGGCCCTTCAAGTAGTATCTCAGGGGTACAGGCTGGAATTCGAGACGTCTCCCCCCCGCCGTTTTCTAAAATCTGCCTTACCAGCAACTCCCTCTGCCAGGGAGGCAGTGTTGGTGGCTATCCAAAAACTGTATTCACAGCAAGTGATTGTCAAGGTACCCCTCCTTCAGCAAGAGAAGGGTTACTATTCCACAATGTTTGTGGTACCGAAACCGGACGGTTCGGTGAGACCCATCTTAAATTTAAAATCCTTGAACACTTATATCAAAAGGTTCAAGTTCAAGATGGAATCGCTCAGGGCGGTTATTGCGAGCCTGGACAAGGGGGATTTCATGGTCTCCCTGGACATCAAGGATGCGTACCTGCATGTCCCCATTTACCCTCCTCACCAGGAGTACCTCAGATTTGTGGTACAGGACTGTCACTATCGGTTCCAGACGCTGCCTTTTGGGTTATCCACGGCACCGAGGGTCTTTACCAAGGTAATGGCCGAAATGATGATACTCCTTCGCAAGAAGGGAGTTTTAATTATCCCGTACTTGGACGATCTCCTGATAAAGGCGAGGTGCAAGGAACAGTTGGTAGTGGGGGTAGCACTTTCTCGGGAAGTGCTACAACAGCACGGCTGGATTCTCAATATTCCAAAGTCACAGCTGGTCCCGACGACACGCCTTCTGTTCCTGGGAATGATTCTGGACACAGACCAGAAAAAAGTGTTTCTTCCAGTGGAAAAAGCCGAGGAGTTGTCATCTCTAGTCAGAGACCTCCTAAAACCGGGACAGGTGTCGGTACATCAATGCACACGAGTCCTGGGAAAAATGGTAGCTTCGTACGAAGCGATTCCATTCGGAAGGTTCCACAAAGGGCCATTTACAATGCCCTAAGCCAAGCAAGGCCCCTGCTTCAGAACCAGCCGGTACTAATCCAATCAGACAACATCACGGCGGTCGCCCATGTAAACAGACAGGGCGGCACAAGAAGCAGGAGGACAATGGCAGAAGCCACAAGGATTCTCCGATGGGCGGAAAATCATGTGTTAGCACTGACAGCAGTGTTCATTCCGGGAGTGGACAACTGGGAAGGAAGCAGACTTCCTCAGCAGGCACGACCTCCACCCGGGAGAATGGGGACTTCATCCAGAAGTCTTCCAAATGCTGGTAAACCGGTGGGAAAGACCACAGGTGGACATGATGGCGTCCCGCCTCAACAAAAAGTTAAAAAGATATTGCGCCAGGTCAAGGGACCCTCAGGCGATCGCTGTGGACGCTCTAGTAACACCGTGGGTGTACCAGTCGGTTTATGTGTTTCCTCCTCTGCCTCTCATTCCCAAGGTACTGAGAATAATACGAAGGCGAGGAGTGAAAACTATACTCGTGGTTCCGGATTGGCCAAGAAGAGCTTGGTACCCGGAACTTCAAGAGATGCTTTCAGAGGACCCTTGGCCTCTGCCGCTCAGACAGGACCTGCTGCAGCAGGGGCCCTGTCTGTTCCAAGACTTACCGCGGCTACGTTTGACGGCATGGCTGTTGAACACCGGATCCTGAAGGAAAAGGGCATTCCGGAGGAAGTCATCCCTACCCTGATCAAAGCCAGGAAGGATGTCACCGTAAAACATTATCACCGCATTTGGCGGAAATATGTTGCTTGGTGTGAGGCCAGGAAGGCCCCAACGGAGGAATTTCAACTGGGTCGATTCCTGCATTTCCTGCAAGCAGGGGTGACGTTGGGCCTCAAATTGGGGTCCATTAAGGTCCAGATTTCGGCCCTGTCGATTTTCTTCCAGAAAGAACTGGCTTCTCTGCCTGAAGTTCAGACTTTTGTCAAAGGAGTTCTGCGTATTCAGCCTCCTTTTGTGCCCCCAGTGGCACCTTGGGATCTCAATGTGGTTTTGGAGTTCCTGAAATCACATTGGTTTGAACCATTTAAGACTGTGGACTAGGCGTGTGTCAGAATTGGCGGCTTTGTCCTATAAAAGCCCTTATCTGATTTTCCATATGGATAGGGCAGAGTTGAGGACTCGTCCTCAGTTTCTCCCGAAGGTGGTATCAGCGTTTCACTTGAACCAGCCTATTGTGGTGCCTGCGGCTACTAGGAACTTGGAGGATTCCACGTTACTAAACGTAGTCAGGGCCCTGAAAATGTATGTTTCCAGGACGGCTGGAGTCGGGAAAACTGACTCGCTGTTTATCCTGTATGCACCCAACAAACTGGGTGCTCCTGCTTCTAAGCAGACTATCGCGCGCTGGATTTGTAGCACTATTCAGCTGGCGCATTCTGCGGTGGGACTACCGCAGCCTAAATCTGTAAAAGCCCATTCCACAAGGAAGGTGGGCTCATCTTGGGCGGCTGCCCGAGGGGTCTCGGCTTTACAACTTTGCCGAGCTGCTACTTGGTCAGGGGCAAACACGTTTGCAAAATTCTACAAATTTGATACCCTGGCTGAGGAGGTCCTGGAGTTCTCTCATTCGGTGTTGCAGAGTCGTCCGCGCACTCCCGCCCGTTTGGGAGCTTTGGTATAATCCCCATGGTCCTTACGGAGTCCCCAGCATCCACTAGGACGTCAGAGAAAATAAGAATTTACTCACCGGTAATTCTATTTCTCGTAGTCCGTAGTGGATGCTGGGCGCCCATCCCAAGTGCGGATTGTCTGCAATACTTGTATAGTTATTGTTACACAAATCGGGTTGTTATTGCGAGCCATCTGTTCAGAGGCTCCGTTGTTATCATACTGTTAACCGGGGTTCCTATCACGAGTTATATGGTGTGATTGGTGTGGCTGGTATGAGTCTTACCCGGGATTCAAAATCCTTCCTTATTGTGTCAGCTCTTCCGGGCACAGTGTCCTAACTGAGGCTTGGAGGAGGGTCATAGGGGGAGGAGCCAGTGCACACCAGATAGACCTAAATCTTTCTTTAGATGTGCCCAGTCTCCTGCGGAGCCATCTATTCCCCATGGTCCTTACGGAGTCCCCAGCATCCACTACGGACTACGAGAAATAGAATTACCGGTGAGTAAATTCTTATTTTTTCTCTGTGATTCTCAGTCACTGTATACCTCTTGAATGCTCTTTGCTGTCACGCTGCACAGGGGGTTCTTAGTTGGGTATTATATCTGCTGATATTGTACTGTGTCGCCATGGTTTATGCTTTCATATCATGTCAGCTACATGGGGCGATGGTTTTGTGGCTGATCCCGCAATACGCGGTGGTGATGCCGCAGATGCATTAGAGGAAAACATAGCAGCGGAGGGTTCAGGTCCTGGGGGTTCCCTACCCCCCAGTCAGTTTGTAGCAACGGGGGCACATCACGACACGCCTTGGACAACTTTATCTAATTTACTGACTACGCTGGTAACTAGACTTGCGCCCCCTATGGGACCTCACGTGCCTTTACAGCCACATATTGTCTGTGCGGTTAATCCGCCATGGGCAGATCTCCTGCCCACTCAGTTACAGCAATTAAATCACTCATTGACTAAACAGAAACCTAACCCTCGCCCACCTAAGACCAAGGGGTCCTCTAAGCGGGCCATTACTTCCTCACAATCCACTCATGTTTCAGATACTTTGTCCGATGAGGATGGCATGTATACTGACTCCACAGACACTGATCCAGATGCTTCTGATGGGGAGTCTGTTTCACAGGTGGATGTTCCTGACCTATTGGAGGCTATCCGGCTGATTCTTCAACTTGATGATGACCCAGAACCTGTTGTTGCCTCTAAGAAACCTGATAGATTTAAACGTCACAAGGTTACCAAGTTAATTTTGCCTCATTCTGACCACTTAGTTGATATACGTCGGAAATCCTGGGAGAATCCAGGTAAGAAATTCACACCTCACAAGAAGATGCTAGCTCGCTATCCCCTCGCTGCGGAGTTAAGTAAAAATTGGGAAAGTCTGCCGCCAGTGGACTCGCAAGTCGCACGGCTGGTGGTGTCCTTTGCTCTGCCTGTTAGTACCGTCGCCTCTCTGAAGGAACCGACGGATAAACGTGTGGAGGGTTGCTTAAAGTCTAGTTATACCCTTTCGGGAGCTGTGCATCGGCCCACTATTGCGGCTACTTGGGCTGCAGAAGCTATTGAAGCGTGGGCTCCGGAGGTGGAAGCAGAGCTCCGGACAATTTTTCTGATAATGCTAGACAATGTCTTTCGTATATTGTCACAGCCTCTCATTACATTTAGGAGGCGGCTTCGGATGTCGGTGTTCTGGAGGCCTCTACTACGTCCATTCTGGCTCGCCGAATTCTTTGGTTGCGGTCCTGGTCTGTGGATCTGGACTCTAAGAAAACTCTGGAGGTGCTACCTTTCAAGGGTAACATCCTTTATGGTAAGGATCTCAACAAGATAGTTGCTAACTTAGCTTCCGCTAAGACGGCGTGTCTACCTAGTACTGCTCCTTCCGCTCTGAAGGTTAAGAGTACTTCCTTTCGATCTCCAGGTAAAGCAAAGGGTCAGGCTTACCCCGAAACAAACTTGCACTTCCAAAACCACTACGCCCAAACCTAAACGTGTCTGGGCTCCCCGTCAGCCTGCTTCCAAATCAGACAAGCCTACTGCATGACGGGACGGGCCTCCCCCTGGTGGATACCAGGGTGGGAGGTGGACTTCTACGGTTTACCCAGGTACGGTTGAAGACCAATTCCAACGCCTAGGTAAGAGAAATCATCACTCACGGATACGCCATATCCTTCAAGAAACGTCCCCCTCATCAATTTTGCCGGACAAGGCAAAACTTCTTAATTTGGTGGTACAGTCCCTCCTGGACACAGGAGTGGTAGTGCCGGTGCCTCTGGCTCAGAGAGGCATGGGGGTAATATTCACTGCTGTTCTTCGTTCCGAAACCGAATGGCTTCTCCCGGCCCATTCTCAACCTCAAGTCCTTGAACAAATTTGTGAGGGTCTCCAAGTTTCGTATGGAAACTCTTCACTCTATTGTACTGGCTTTGGAGCCCGGGAACTATATGGGCTCCCTGGACATACAGGATGCTTACCTCCAAATTCCTATTGCCATTTTGCATCAGCAATACCTGTGATTTGCTATTGGCAGCCTCCATTATCAATTCCAGGCCTTACCTTTTGGATTGACCACGGCTCCACGAGTCTTCACCAAGGTCATGGCGGTGATGACAGCCCCGCTCTGTCGTCAGGGTGTCAGGATCCTACCATATCTGGACGACTTGCAGATCCTGGCGAATTCCCCAGAAGTTCTCCTCCGTCATCCGGATCTGACGGTCCAGTTTCTGCAAGCCCACGGGTGGCTCATCAGCTGGAAGAAATCTTCCCTGGTCCATGCTCAGAGAATGGTGCACCTGGGGGCATTGTTGGACACTTTCAACCAGCGGTTGTTCTTATCACAGGGGAAGGTCCTGAACCTTCAGGACAGTATTCGATGCTTCCTCTCTCGCTCGCGAGTGTCGATACACTCAGCGATGGAAGTACTAGGCCTCATGGTGTCGGCTTTTGACATGGTAGAGTACGCTCAATTTCATTCCCGTCCTCTGCAGAACCTGATTCTTGCCAAGTGGGATGGCCTGCCTCACCGGATCAGGTCTCACATGATCTCCTTGTCTCCGGAGATTCGTCTGTCACTGAGCTGATGGCTGCAGGACCAACGATTGAGCAGGGGTCGTCCCTTCTGGATCTCCAACTGGGTCCTCCTGACAGGGGATGCCAGTCTGAGGGGTTGGGGCACGGTGTTGGAGCAACACTTTCTTCAGGGTCGGTGGACCAGGGAGGAGTGTCTCCTCCCGATAAACATTCTGGAATTGCGGGTGGTGTTCAATGCTCTGAACCTGGCCCAGCATCTGATACAGAACAGGCCTGTTCAAGTACAGTCGGACAATGCCACCACAGTGGCGTACATAAATCATCAAGGTGGCACTCGAAGCCGCATGACAATGATGGAAGTGTCGAGGATTCTTCAGTGGTCAGAACACCATCTGCCAGCCATATTGGCAGTGTTCATTCCGGGGGGTCCTCAACTGGGAGGCGGACTTGCTCAGTCGTCAGGACGTACACGCCGGAGAGTGGATCCTACATCCAGAAGTATTTCAACTCCTAGTGGACAAGTGGGGCCTACTAGGTGTAGACCTGATGGCGTCTCGACACAATCACAAGGTTCCGGTCTTCAGAGCAAGGACAAGGAATCCTCAAGCGGCGTTCGTGGACGCACTGCCAATTCCATGGAACTTTCGGATGCTGTACGTGTTCCCTCCGGTGTCACTCCTGCCCAGAGTAATAAGGTAGTTCAAGCAAGAAGGAGGAATCTTACTTCTGATCGCTCCAGCGTGGCCCAGACGACATTTGTTCTCAGACCTACAGGGTCTCTCGTTAGAGCGTCCTCTTCTGCTTCCGCAACGCCCAAACCACCTCGATCAGGGCTCTTGTGTATACTAGGATTTGGCCCGGCTGGCTTTGACGGCGTGGCACTTGAAGCTTCAGTTCTGAGGGCCAAAGGATTTTCTGAGGCGGTCATTCAAACTATGTTGAAGGCCCGTAAGCCGGCTTCGGCTCGTATTTATCATAGGATCTGGAATTCTTACTTTGCTTGGTGCGCAGCTAACAATGATGACGCTTACAAGTTTAGTACGTCCAATCTTTTGGCTTTCCTGCAACAGGGCCTGGACTTAGGCCTTCGTCTGGCCTCCATCAAGATTCATATTTCTGCCTTGTCGGTATGGTTTCAAAGAAAAATTGCGACCCTGCCTGATGTTCATACGTTCACTCAGGGTGTTTTACGGATTTAACCTCCCTATGTCCCGCCCGTGGCTCCTTTGGGATTTGTCGGTGGTTTTGGAGGCCTTGCAAGAGTCTCCGTCTGAACCTCTTGAATCTGTGGACCTTAAGTGGCTTACTCTTAAGGTCTTGTTTCTGCTGGCTATTGCCTGTGCTAGACTGGTTTCAGACTTGGGTGCCTTATCCTGTGGGTCACCTTTTTTGATTTTTCACCGTGACCGGGCGGTTCTTCGGACGCACCCTGGTTATCTACCTAAGGTGGTGTCATCTTTCCACCTTAATCAAAAGATTGTGGTTCCAACTTTATTTCTGAATTGTCCTCCAAAAAGCGGTCTTTGGATGTGGTATGGGCTCTCCATATCTATGTGAAGAGGACAGCCTCCATTAGGAAGTCTGATTCTCTTTTCAGACTCTTTGGTTTTCTCAAACGTGGCTAGCCTGCGAATAAGCAGACCGTGACCAGATGGATTAGAATGGTGATTGCACAAGCTTATGTACAGGCTGGTCTTCCAGCTCCTGCTACCATCAAAGCCCATTCTTCTCGGTTGGTTGGACCTTCTTGGGCAGCCCGCCGTGTTGCGACCCGTGAACAATTATGCAAGGCGGCTACGTGGTCCTCAGTGAACACGTTCATAAGGTTCTATGCCTTTGATACTTCCGCCTCCCAGGATTCCTCCTTTGGATTCCGGTTCTTGTGCCCGCTACAGTGCGCCTCCTCCCATGAGGAACTGCTTTAGGACATTCCCGATGTTATCCCTGTGGAACCGAGTGTACCCCGCTGTAGAAAAGGAGATTTATGTTAAGAACTTACCTTTGTTAAATTTTTCTGCGAGGTACACCCTGGCGCACTTAGCATCTTTGGGTTTGTATGGCATTAGCCGCTGATACCTTCTCCTGTCGTGAGAATGTGGTGTATGTGGCTACTAACATTTGTCGTCTTTTCTCTGACGTCCTAGTGGATGCTGGGACTCCGTAAGGACCATGGGGATATAGCGGCTCCGCAGGAGACAGGGCACAAAATAAAAGCTTAAGGATCAGGTGGTGTGCACTGGCTCCTCCCCCTATGACCCTCCTCCAAGCCTCAGTTAGATTTTTGTGCCCGGCCGAGAAGGGTGCAATCTAGGTGGCTCTCCTGAGCTGCTTAGAATAAAAGTTTAGTTAGGTTTTTTTATTTTCAGTGAGTCCTGCTGGCAACAGGCTCACTGCATCGTGGGACTAAGGGGAGAAGAAACGGACTCACCTGAGTGCAGAGTGGATCGGGTTTCTTAGGCTACTGGACACTAGCTCCAGAGGGACGATCACAGGTTCAGCCTGGATGGGTCACCGGAGCCGCGCCGCCGTCCCCCTTACAGAGCCAGAAGAGACGAAGAGGTCCGGTGAAATCGGCGGCAGAAGACATCCTGTCTTCAGACTAAGGTAGCGCACAGCACCGCAGCTGTGCGCCATTGCTCTCAGCACACTTCACACTCCGGTCACTGAGGGTGCAGGGCGCTGGGGGGGGAGCGCCCTGAGACGCAATATAACAGAATACCTTAGGTGGCAAAACAGAATACATCACATATAGCTCCTGGGCTATATGGATGTATTTTTAATCCCCTGCCATTTTACACAAAAAAGCGGGAGATAATGACGTCGTGAAGGGGCGGAGCCTATCTCCTCAGCACACAAGCGCCATTTTCCCTCACAGCTCCGCTGGAAGGACGGCTCCCTGACTCTCCCCTGCAGTCCTGCTTCAGAATCAGGGTAAAAAAGAGAAGGGGGGGCATTGTTGGCAGCAAATAACAATAATTAACAGCAGCTATAAGGGAATAACACTTATATAAGGTTATCCCTGTATATATATATAGCGCTGGGTGTGTGCTGGCAGACTCTCCCTCTGTCTCTCCAAAGGGCTAAGTGGGGTCCTGTCCTCTATCAGAGCATTCCCGGTGTGTGTGTGCTGTGTGTCGGTACGCGTGTGTCGACATGTATGAGGAGGAAAATTATGTGGAGGCGGAGCAGTTGCCTGCGTTGGTGATGTCACCCCCTAGGGAGTCGACACCTGACTGGATGATTGTATTTAAACAATTAAGTGATAATGTCAGCAATTTGCAAAAAACTGTTGACGACATGAGACAGCCGGCAAATCAGTTAGTGCCTGTCCAGGCGTCTCAGACACCGTCAGGGGCGCTAAAACGCCCGTTACCTCAGTGGGTCGACACAGACCCTGACACAGATACTGAGTCTAGTGTCGACGGTGACGAGACAAACGTAATGTCCAGTAGGGCCACACGTTACATGATCACGGCAATGAAAGAGGCATTGAACCTTTCTGACACTACAAGTACCACAAAGAAGGGTATTATGTGGGGTGAGAAAAAACTACCAATATTTTTTCCTGAGTCAGAGGAAATAAATGAGGTGTGTGAAAAAGCGTGGGTTTCTCCCGATAAAAAACAGCTAATTTCTAAAAAATTATTAGCATTATATCCTTTCCCGCCAGAGGTTAGGGCGCGTTGGGAAACACCCCCTAGGGTAGATAAGGCGCTCACACGTTTATCTAAACAAGTAGCGTTACCGTCTCCTGATACGGCTACCCTCAAAGAACCAGCTGATAGAAGGCTGGAAAATATCCTAAAAAGTATATACACACATACTGGTGTTATACTGCGACCAGCAATCGCCTCAGCCTGGATGTGCAGTGCTGGAGTCGCATGGTCGGATTCACTGACTGAGAATATTGATACCCTGGATAGGGACAATATTTTGTTAACTATAGAACATTTAAAGGATGCATTATTATATATGCGTGATGCACAGAGGGATATTTGCACCCTGGCATCAAGAGTAAGTGCTATGTCCATCTCTGCCAGAAGAGCGTTGTGGACGCGACAGTGGTCAGGGGATGCGGATTCCAAACGGCACATGGAAGTATTGCCGTATAAAGGGGAGGAGTTATTTGGGGCTGGTCTATCGGACCTGGTGGCCACGGCAACGGCTGGAAAATCCACCTTTTTACCCCAGGGCACTCCACATCAGCAGAAAAAGACACCGTCTTTTCAATCTCAGTCCTTTCGTTCCCATAAGTACAAGCGAGCAAAAGGCCACTCCTTTCTGCCCCGGGGCAGAGGAAGAGGAAAAAGACTGCACCATGCAGCCGCTTCCCAAGAGCAGAAGCCCTCCCCTGCTTCTGCCAAGTCTTCAGCATGACGCTGGGGCTTTACAAGCAGACTCAGATATGGTGGGGGCCCGTCTCAAAAATTTCAACGCGCAGTGGGCTCACTCGCAAGTGGATCCCTGGATTCTACAGGTAGTATCGCAGGGGTACAAACTGGAATTCGAGGCGTTTCCCCCTCATCGTTTCCTGAAGTCTGCTTTACCAAAGTCTCCCTCCGACAGGGAGGCAGTTCTAGAAGCCATTCACAAGCTGTATTCCCAGCAGGTGATAATCAAGGTACCCCTCCTGCAACAAGGAAAGGGGTATTATTCCACGCTGTTTGTGGTACCGAAGCCGGACGGCTCGGTGAGACCAATTTTAAATCTGAAATCCTTGAACACTTACATAAAAAGGTTCAAATTCAAGATGGAGTCACTCAGAGCAGTGATAGCGAACCTGGAAGAAGGGGACTATATGGTGTCTCTGGACATCAAAGATGCTTATCTCCACGTCCCGATATACCCTTCTCACCAAGGGTACCTCAGGTTTGTAGTACAAAACTGTCATTATCAGTTTCAGACGCTGCCGTTTGGATTGTCCACGGCACCTCGGGTCTTTACCAAGGTAATGGCCGAAATGATGATTCTTCTACGAAGAAAGGGCATTTCAATTATCCCTTACTTGGACGATCTCCTGATAAGGGCAAGATCCAGGGAACAGTTAGAAGTCGGAGTAGCACTATCTCAGGTAGTGTTACGTCAGCACGGGTGGATTCTAAATATTCCAAAATCGCAGCTGATTCCAACGACACGTCTACTGTTCCTAGGAATGATTCTGGACACAGTCCAGAAGAAGGTGTTTCTCCCGGAGGAGAAGGCCAGGGAGTTATCCGAGCTAGTCAGGAACCTCCTAAAACCAGGACAGGTCTCAGTGCATCAGTGCACGAGGGTCCTGGGGAAAATGGTGGCTTCTTACGAAGCGATTCCATTCGGAAGATTCCATGCAAGAACATTTCAGTGGGATCTACTGGACAAATGGTCCGGATCGCATCTGCAGATGCATCAGCGGATAACCCTGTCGCCAAGGACAAGGGTGTCTCTCCTGTGGTGGCTGCAGAGTGCTCATCTACTAGAGGGCCGCAGATTTGGCATTCAGGATTGGATCCTGGTAACCACGGATGCCAGCCTGAGAGGCTGGGGAGCAGTCACACAGGGAAGGAATTTCCAGGGCCTGTGGTCAAGCTTGGAAACGTCTCTTCATATAAACATTCTGGAACTAAGGGCCATTTACAATGCCCTAAGTCAAGCAAAACCTCTGCTTCAGGGTCAGGCGGTGTTGATCCAATCGGACAACATCACGTCAGTCGCCCACGTAAACAGACAGGGCGGCACGAGAAGCAGGAGGGCAATGGCAGAAGCTGCAAGGATTCTTCGCTGGGCGGAAAATCATGTGATAGCACTGTCAGCAGTATTCATTCCGGGAGTGGACAACTGGGAAGCAGACTTCCTCAGCAGACACGACCTTCACCCGGGAGAGTGGGGACTTCACCCAGAAGTCTTCCACCTGATTGTAAACCGTTGGGAAAAACCAAAGGTGGACATAATGGCGTCACGTCTAAACAAAAAACTGGACAGATATTGCGCCAGGTCAAGGGACCCTCGGGCAATAGCAGTGGACGCTCTGGTAACGCCGTGGGTGTACCAGTCAGTGTATGTGTTCCCTCCTCTGCCTCTCATACCAAAAGTACTGAGAATCATAAGAAGGAGAGGAGTAAGAACTATACTCGTGGTTCCGGATTGGCCAAGATGGACTTGGTACCCGGAACTTCAAGAGATGCTCACGGACGAACCGTGGCCTCTACCTCTAAGAAAGGACCTGCTACTGCAGGGGCCTTGTCTGTTCCAAGACTTACCGCGGCTGCGTTTGACGGCATGGCGGTTGAACGCCGGATCCTGAGGGAAAAAGGCATTCCAGAAGAAGTCATCCCTACTCTGGTCAAAGCCAGGAAGGACGTAACCGCAAAACATTATCACCGCATTTGGCGTAAATATGTTGCGTGGTGTGAGGCCAAGAAGGCCCCTACGGAGGAATTTCAACTGGGTCGTTTCCTTCATTTCCTGCAAACAGGACTGTCTATGGGCCTAAAATTAGGGTCCATTAAGGTTCAAATTTCGGCCCTGTCGATTTTCTTCCAGAAAGAACTGGCTTCAGTACCTGAAGTTCAGACATTTGTAAAAGGGGTGCTGCACATACAGCCTCCTTTTGTGCCTCCAGTGGCACCTTGGGATCTCAATGTGGTGTTGAGTTTTCTAAAGTCACATTGGTTTGAACCACTTTCCACTGTGGACTTAAAATATCTCACATGGAAGGTGTCGATGCTGTTAGCCTTGGCTTCAGCCAGGCGTGTGTCAGAATTGGCGGCTTTATCATATAAAAGCCCTTACTTGATATTTCATTCTGACAGGGCGGAATTGAGGACTCGTCCTCAATTTCTACCTAAGGTGGTTTCTGCATTTCACATGAACCAACCTATTGTGGTACCTGCGGCTACCAGGGACTTAGAGGACTCTAAGTTGCTTGACGTTGTCAGGGCCTTGAAAATATATGTTTCCAGGACGGCTGGAGTCTGAAAATCTGACTCGCTGTTTATCCTGTATGCACCCAACAAGCTGGGTGCTCCTGCTTCTAAGCAGACGATTGCTCGTTGGATTTGTAGTACAATTCAGCTTGCACATTCTGTGGCAGGATTGCCACAGCCAAAATCAGTAAAAGCCCATTCCACAAGGAAGGTGGGCTCATCTTGGGCGGCTGCCCGAGGGGTCTCGGCTTTACAACTTTGCCGAGCAGCTACTTGGTCAGGGGCAAACACGTTTGCTAAATTCTACAAATTTGATACCCTGGCTGAGGAGGACCTGGAGTTCTCTCATTCGGTGCTGCAGAGTCATCCGCACTCTCCCGCCCGTTTGGGAGCTTTGGTATAATCCCCATGGTCCTTACGGAGTCCCAGCATCCACTAGGACGTCAGAGAAAATAAGATTTTACTTACCGATAAATCTATTTCTCGTAGTCCGTAGTGGATGCTGGGCGCCCATCCCTAGTGCGGATTGTCTGCAATACTTGTATATAGTTATTGTTACAAAAATTCGTGTTATTATTGTTGTGAGCCATCTTTTCAGAGGCTCCTTTGCGTTTATCATACTGTTAACTGGGTTCAGATCACAAGTTGTACGGTGTGATTGGTGTGGCTGGTATGAGTCTTACCCGGGATTCAATATCCTTCCTTATTATGTACGCTCGTCCGGGCACAGTATCCTAACTGAGGCTTGGAGGAGGGTCATAGGGGGAGGAGCCAGTGCACACCACCTGATCCTTAAGCTTTTATTTTGTGCCCTGTCTCCTGCGGAGCCGCTATATCCCCATGGTCCTTACGGAGTCCCAGCATCCACTACGGACTACGAGAAATAGATTTATCGGTAAGTAAAATCTTATTTTACCTGCTACTGCATTGGACTGGTTAACAAAACTGAGCTCCTGTGCATGGAAGCGGGGACAGTGATCGCAAAAATGCGCTATGGCGCGTATTGTACTCCCTTTTGAGGCATAGAGGGGGGGATGCAGAGAGGCACACAGGGGGGACGCAGAGAGGCACGGGGGGGAGCAGAGAGGCACAGAGGGTGGGAGGAACGCAGAGAGGCACAGAGGGGGGAATGCAGAGAGGCACACAGCAGGAGAAAGGTGTGAGGCACAGAGTGAGGGGGAAGGCAGAGGGGACACAGGGGAGGGAGGTGTGGAATGACAGGAGATTGGATTGACACAAGCGTTGTCTATTTTCACTTTGTTGAAAGGACCCAGATGCTACCTTGACACAAGGGGAAGGAGTCTGGAAAGGTAGGGGGCTGGAGAGAGACAAGAGGTTGGAGTAGATTCAGGGGGCATGAAGTGACGCAGGGAGAACGAGTCTGGGTGAACCTTTGTTTGATGATGCATTGGTTATATTCCTACACAAAGAGGCAGCTTCCGTCCAGGTGATCTCCTACATGAATACTGAATACCGACTGAAGACGCTGCCTGCCCAGGGAGGATCCATTTCTTCAGAGGTTCCCCGTTGCAGTGACACCACCATGTAGGTAAGGTGTATTTGGAATAGAATAGAGAGAAATACTCCCAGAGTGACCAGAAATGAATGGCATATCATGCTGGCACACTCCCATTTCGAGTGGCCACGTCCCTAAGACCGAAGTACCACTGCCCATAACATCACCCCACAAACCTGTCCCTTCACACTGTCACCTACCAGACCTTACCACCTACCGCCCCTTGTTGCGAGGCCACACCCGCTTTCCCAAAAGCACTCTGTCTGGCGCCCACTTCTAAACTCAGTAGCTGCTATCTACCCGTACCCACTCCGTTACCCCAGCACTGGCTGCAGATAGCCCTATCCTTATCAGCAGTACTGCCGCAATTACTATCTACCCTTACTCTCTCCCTATCCCCAATACTGTTTGCCCCTATAACCCTACTTGCCATCCAGTACTGTCCCAGCTGCTATTTACCCTTTCCCTCTACCTAACCCCAGCACTGCCTGCAGATAGCCCCCTCCTTGTCACCAGTACTGCCTCAGTTGCTATCCACCCTTACTCTATTCCTACCCCCAGTACTGTTTGCCCCTATAACCCTCCTTGCCATCCAGTACTACCCCAGCTGCTATTTACCCTTTCCCTCTACCTAAACACAGCACTGCTTGACACTAGCCCCCTCCCTCCCAGCACTTTCCCAAGTGCTTTCTACACTCAACCCCCCAGCACTACCTGCCCTTACCCCCCTTTATCCTAACTTCTCCCTGCCTCTACCAACAGTTCTACCCCAGCTGCTGCTTGCCCTTAAACCTCTTTACCCCAAATGCTGCCTGTCCCCAGCACTGTCCCAACTGCTGCCTGCCCTCATCCCCCATAATTTGTGATGGGACCCAGAAATTGTGGAATAGGACCCCAATTTTTTTACGTAATGGGTCCCTGGGACCCACAATTTTATTCGCTCACCGCGATCACTGGGGGTTATAGAGGAGGTGGCGCTGAGCATCTTAGGAACAGTCAAAGCTTTTAGCCTGTTGGTGCCTCGTATCAAGATCCAACTCTACACCCCGATGTTATCCCTGTGGATCCCAGTGTACCTGGCAGAAACAGATTTAACAAAGGTAAATTCTTACCATAAATCTCCTTTTCTGAGCTGAGTGTACAAAAAAAAGCTCACACAGACGATTCCTCCCTGTGTGAAGCATGTGCTTCAGAGGTTACGTTAGTTAATCCGTCCCAAGACGCTAATTTTCCCGCCTGGGCGGTAGTGCTCACAGGAACCATCTCATAATTACATAATGAGGTGCCTGCTTTGCAAAAGACTGTTAAGGAGATTCCTCAAAATGATGTGCTTTCTATTGCTACAGAACCACGCTGGGTGGCAGGTCATCTCTCTCAGGACAAACCTGAAGAGGATGATCGTGAGTTGGGTGAAATTACTGACCCAGCGCAAAGTATTTCCACAGGATCCTTTTCGGGGTCGAACCTCTTATTTTAGCGCTAAGTTTTGAACACTTCCGAAACTACGACACCGGATTCACCATATTCTGCTTTATTTGGTAGAAAGCAGCGTTCATCGGACACTTATCCTTTTTCCAAGAAACTGAATGATCAGCTGACGGAGGCTTGGAAACACCCGGACAAGCGGTTTCAGATGCCTAAAAAGTTTTCTAAGTGTTTATCCATTTCCATCAGCTATGATGGATGAATGGGAGATGTTACCTCGAGCGGACTCCCCTCTATACAGGTTGTCCAAAAATACTACACTACCTGTTCTGGGAGCAACTTCGTTGAAAGAACCGTCTGACTGGAAGCTGGACACCATGTTGAATTCCATCTATTCAGCCACAGGTATACCAATTAGACCAACCTTTGGTGAGTTCCTGGGTGAACAAGGCATTGGAGCAATTGGGCCATTAAATTGATAAAGGACTTACAAGAGGGAGTTCCGTTAGAAGAAGTATTGATCTTAGCGGAACATATTAAGGAATCAGCTGTATACCTAGGAGAAGCGGCTAGAGATATCGGACAAGTTAACTCGAGAATCTCAGCAGCAACTATTGCAGCCAGAAGAGTTCTTTGGTTATGGCAAGTTGACGCTGAGTCAAAAAGAGCGGCGGAAGCACATCCGTTTACGGGTGACATTCTTTTTTGGAAAAGAACTAGACTTGTTAATTTCTCAGGCTACGGGTGGTAAATCTACCTTCCGCCACCACCTAAGCGCTCTTATACTGGAATTTCCTTTTGGCCTTTTCGTTCACTCAGCCTTTTAGATGACGCTTAAGAGATACACCCTTGCGAGGTAGAGGCCGCGGCAAGCAATCAGTCGCTGCTCGTTGTCAAGACCTAAAGCCTGCAGAAAAGACCGTGGCATGACTGTCTACCCTCCCACCGCGGCCCAAGTATGGTGGGAGCGTGGCTTTGAAACTTACATGATGCCATTTTCAAGATATCAGAATGCGTGGATTCGCAATATCTTCCAATGGTACAAGTTAGAGTTCTAATTTTTGCCGCCAAAGAAATATTTTACGACAAGTCTTCCACTTCTTCTGGACAAATGTTTGGCCCTTCAAGGTGCAATACAGTCCTTGGTAGAATTGGCTGTGTTAATGTTGGTACCACTGCTTCAACGGAAGATGGGTTACTATTGCAATCTTTTCATAGTACCAAAACCAGACGATACTGTACGACCAATACTGAATCTGAAATCGTTAAATCAGTTTGTCTGATTACCGGTTCAAGATAGTCGCTCAACTCGGTGATGTGGAGCCTGGAACCCAAGGAATTTATGATATCTCTAGACATCAAGGATGCATATCTCCACATTCCGATATGGGTACCACACCAAGCGTTTTCTCAGGTTCGCTATTCAACAGGATCATTTTCAGTTCAGAGCCTTACCATTCGGTCTGTCCACAGCCCCCAGGGTGTTTACCAGGATCATGTCGGTGATGATTGCTCAACTCAGATCATTGGGAATCACAATAATACCATGCCTAGACGACCTCCTCCTCAAAGCTCCATCAGATCTCATTCTCCAGGAGCATGCTCTATTAACATACAAGGTGTTAGTGGAACACAGATGGACAATCAATTTTCGAAAATCCAACCTTCAGCCATCACAGTGTATCCAATTTCTATGTGTGATCCTGGACATCAACGTCCAGAAAGTTTTTCTGCCTCCAGACAAAGCTATGGGTATACAGAAACTGGTCCTAGCTATCCTCAAGCCAAGGCTGGTACCAGTCAATTTTATGCATTTGTTTGCTTGGGGAAATGGTAGCAGCATTCAAAACTCTGGAGTTCGGCCATTTTCATTCACATCCTTTCCAGCTGGATCTGTGACATCAATGGTCGGGATTGCATCTACACCTTCAACACTTAGTTCGACTGTCTCCAGAGACGCGACTTTTGCTTCTTTTGGTTGCTCCAACTGCACAATCTCACCGTGGTCAGGCGGTTCAGGGTATGGGACTGGACGCTCCTAATGACTGATGCCAGCCTCGGGGGTTGGAGCACGGTTGTGTTGGACTTCCATCTTCAGGGCCATTGGTCTCCACAGGAGTCACTGTTGCCAATAAATGTGTTGGAACTGAGAGCAATCTACAATGCGCTGGTAAAAGCTGCCCAAGTTCTTCGATCCAAGGCGGTAAAGGTTCAATCGGACAATGCGACTTCTGTAACGTACGTTAACAAGGGAGTAACTCGTAGTCGTTAAGCGATGCAAGAGGTGACACGCATTCTCCAGTGGGCCGAACGCAACGCTGTAGTCCTCTCAGCAGTATTCATTCCAGGAGTAGACAATTGGGAAGCAGACTACCCCAGCCGTCAGGGTCCACATCACTGAGAATGGGCACTTCACTCAGAGGTGTTCAGCGCTCTGACACAGCGCTGGGGGTATCCGGAGGTGGGTCTCATGACGTCCCATCTCAATCATCAGCTTCCTCGATACATCTCCAGAACTTGGGATCCTGAGGCGGAAGCTGCAGACGTTTTGGCCGTACAACCTAGTATACGTATTTTCTCTGTTTCCTGTATTGTCTCAAATTCTCAAGAAAATCAAGCAGGCGTCAATCACGGTGATCTTTCAGCACCAGATTTGCCTCGGAGAGCTTGGTTTTCAGACCTGTGCCTTCTGCTAGCGGACGATCCTTGGCCTCTACCTCTGCGAGCGGATCTACTCCAACAAGGGCCCTTCGTGTATCCAGATTTACTACGACTACATTTAATGGGATTGCTCTTGAGGCAGACATCCTAAAACGCAAAGGGATTCCGGAATGTGCAATTTCCACGATGTTATGTGCACGAAAACCTGTTACGGCAGCCCGTTACCATCGCACCTGGCGTTCCTATACTCTTTGTGTGACCGAAAAGGGTTTCAATCAGATTATTTTGCTCTTTCTTCAGGCAGGTTTAGGTTCCGGACTTTGTCTAGGATCCCTGAAAGTTCAGGTATGTGCCTTATCGATTTTCTTTCAGAGACGCCTGGCTCTCCTACTGGATGTGCAAACTTTCCTACAAGGGGTCCATCGGGTACAACCCCCGTTTGTACCCCCTATGGCTGTTTGGGACTTGAATCTGAGGCTGGATTATCTGCAGTCACCCTATTTTGAACCCTTGAAAGACGCAGATATTAACTATCTTACTTGGAAGACTGATTTTCTATTAGCCATAGCTTCAGCCCAGAAGGTATCTGAAATAAGTGCCTTGTCTTGTATGCCTCCCTACTTGATTTTTCACACGCTTACTTTCTTCCCAAGGTCGTGTCAGCTTTTCATATTTCATATTGTACCGTACTTACAGGAGGACTCTGGGACACCTTCTTTAAATGTAGTGAGAACGTTGAAGATCTACGTGCAATGGACAGCACAGTTACGAAAGATTGATGCTTTATTCATGCTTTCTGCTCTTCCGCGGTGAGGTTGGACTGCTACTAAGCAGACCTTGGCCCGCTTGATTCGGTTGACTATTCATCAAGCCAATCTAGGTGACCTGCATTATCCATTGCGGCCCACTCTACTCTCTCAGTTGGCTCTTCCTGGGCCGCTAGTAGGGGAGGCTACCACGTCTAAACTCTGTAGAGCAGCCACTTGATCCAGTCTTCATACGTTTGCCAAGTTCTACAAGTTTATTACTTTTGCGTCTTTATCTTCACGGTTTGGCAGTCTTGTTTTTCAGTTCTTCAGCGATCTCCAACCCAGGGGGGAACTTTGGGACGTCCCACGGTCTTGAAGTTGTGCCAGTGTCCCCTAGTAGCTGGCAGAAAAAGGATGTGGGTAAATCCCTTTTTCGGAAGCCATAGGGGACACTGGCTGCCCCTCCGTCACTGTTCTCTTGCTTTCATTGTTGTTTTGTCTGGTTGTTATGTGCTCTCTTCCCTCGTATAGTTCTGTTCTCTTGTTCCCGTCTAATCTTTAATTCATAACTGAGGGATGATGGGGGATAGAGGGGGAGAAGCCTGTTTTACTACTTGGATTATTTGAAAGGGCCAGCTCCCTGTAAGCCACCATCATCACCCAACAGTCTGGAAGTTGAAGTTGTGCCAGTGTCCCCTATGGCTTCCAAAAAAGAGATTTATCGGTAAGTACCAAAATGCTTTTTTTCTTTTTTTTTTAAGTCTTCTTGAACTACTTATTGTGTCCTGAGGAAGCAAATGCATGAACAGATTTTTTTTTTGTGTGTGTAGTTTGAGCAATGAAGTCCAACATACAATATCTCCACTGCCACATTCAGAAGTACCGGATGCTTTTATTGGTGTGCCTATGTCAAATTCCAAGAGGTTGTCCAGGTTAGTAGTAGTAATTATTGTCATGGGAATTGTTGCTGCTTTGACCAACTTAAGCTGCAGCTTCATAAAATTCATTGATCTGCAACAACGCACTAAAATAGTCAGGTTTTCTATTCGAGCGTAAAACGTGTTTAATGTTTTCCGCATAAACTGTATATTCTGATTGTTAGTTGGTTAAGTATTTTTAAGGTTAATAACGCAACCTTTTGAACTGTATAATGTTCATATTGTTTCATTATCTAAATAGCCTGTTTCTGATTGGCAGATTTCTGGATTCTGTTGTCCATCCAGTCATGGCAGAGCCGTCACCCCTAATCACAGATTTTGAAAGTGTCAATCAAAAAACACCTCATAGAACTTCTATGCCACTGACCTCTAGCCCTTTTCGGTCAAGTCTACTCAAAACTGCACAGTTAAAAAATCTTGCCAGAGCATCTGAATTTAATCTCTTGGAAACACCTCCTGTAGTCAGGGTAAGTAAATACTTGTATTAGCAGAAATGACTAATTTCATCATGTGCTCCATAAGCAATGACACTGAAAGTATGAGTCGCAAAATAGTCACCTGCTCTTAAATTGTGTCGTAGTCTCAAAGGGGAGAACTGACTAATACCTCTTTCACACCGCACGACTAACCCGGTAACGACCCAGAATATTGCCGAGCCCACGTGGGTCAGTGCGGGGTGTGAAAGCATTATGGTGGAATTCCCGGGTTGCCTGACCTGGTAATTCAACCCGGGAATAAAGCAGTGTTATTCCCGGGTTAAAATACCAGGTCAGTGGCAGCGTGAACGGTCTGCCGTGTCGATGCGACCCAGCACCTGTTAACTACATAGGAAAGAGGTGGCACGGAAATTAGCTCTTCTCCCAGCTCTGCCTCCGCCCCTGCTGCCGGCTCCACACCCCGTCTCTATGGCAACCATCCTGGCATATTGCCGGGTCGGTAAGCCAGCAGATAGGGTTCAATGCCGGATCCCACCTGGGAAGGACCCGTTTCCAATTCCCGGGTGGGATCTGGCATTGGAGGTGTGAAAGCGGTATAATACCCCTTTCTCTGACGTCCTAGTGGATGCTGGGACTCCGTCAGGACCATGGGGAATAGCGGCTCCGCAGGAGACAGGGCACAAAATTTAAAAGTTTGACCACTAGGTGGTGTGTACTGGCTCCTCCCCCTATGACCCTCCTCCAAGCCTCAGTTAGGTTTTTGTGCCCGTCCGAGCAGGGTGCAATCTAGGTGGCTCTCCTAAAGAGCTGCTTAGAAAAAGTTTGTTAGGTTTTTTATTTTCAGTGAGTCCTGCTGGCAACAGGCTCACTGCAACGAGGGACTTAGGGGAGAAGAAGTGAACTCACCTGCGTGCAGGATGGATTGGCTTCTTAGGCTACTGGACACTAGCTCCAGAGGGACGATCACAGGTACAGCCTGGATGGGTCACCGGAGCCGCGCCGCCGACCCCCTTGCAGATGCCGAATAGAGAAGAGGTCCAGAAACCGGCGGCAGAAGACGTCTCAGTCTTCATGAGGTAGCGCACAGCACTGCAGCTGTGCGCCATTGCTCTCCGCACACTTCACACCAGCGGTCACTGAGGGTGCAGGGCGCTGGGGGGGGCGCCCTGGGCAGCAATGTAATATACCTATTCTGGCTAAAATATATCACATATAGCCCCTGGGGCTATATGGATGTATTTAACCCCTGCCAGGTTCCAAAAAAAACCGGGAGAAGAAGCCCGCCGAAAAGGGGGCGGGGCCTATTCTCCTCAGCACACAGCGCCATTTTCCTGCCCAGCTCCGCTGCGAGGAAGGCTCCCAGGACTCTCCCCTGCACTGCACTACAGAAACAGGGTAAAAACAGAGAGGGGGGGCACTTATTGGCGATATTTATAATATTTGAGCTGCTATAAAGGGAACACACTTATTAAGGTTGTCCCTATATATATTTATAGCGCTTGGGTGTGTGCTGGCAAACTCTCCCTCTGTCTCCCCAAAGGGCTAGTGGGGTCCTGTCTTCTATCAGAGCATTCCCTGTGTGTCTGCTGTGTGTCGGTACGTGTGTGTCGACATGTATGAGGACGATGTTGGCGTGGAGGCGGAGCAATTGCCTGTAATGGTGATGTCACCCCCTAGGGAGTCGACACCAGAATGGATGGCTTTGTTTATGGAATTACGGGATAGTGTCAGCACGCTACAAAAGTCGGTTGACGACATGAGACAGCCGGCAAACCAGTTAGTACCTGTCCAGGCGTCTCAGACACCGTCAGGGGCTGTAAAACGCCCTTTACCTCAGTCGGTCGACACAGACCCAGACACTGACACTGAATCCAGTGTCGACGGTGAAGAAACAAACGTATTTTCCAGTAGGGCCACACGTTATATGATCACGGCAATGAAGGAGGCTTTGCATATCTCTGATACTGCAAGTACCACAAAAAGGGGTATTATGTGGGGTGTGAAAAAACTACCGATAGTTTTTCCTGAATCAGAGGAACTGAATGAAGTGTGTGATGAAGCGTGGGTTACCCCAGATAGAAAACTGCTAATTTCAAAGAAGTTATTGGCATTATACCCTTTCCCGCCAGAGGTTAGGGCGCGCTGGGAAACACCTCCTAGGGTGGATAAGGCGCTCACACGCTTATCAAAGCAAGTGGCGTTACCGTATTCCTGATACGGCCGCCCTCAAGGATCCAGCTGATAGGAGGCTGGAGAATACATTAAAAAGTATATACACACATACGGGTGTTATACTGAGACCAGCAATCGCCTCAGCCTGGATGTGCAGTGCTGGCGTGGCTTGGTCGGAGTCACTGTCTGAAAATATTGATACCCTGGATAGGGACAGTATTTTACTGACTATAGAGCAGTTAAAGGATGCATTTCTTTATATGCGAGATGCACAGAGAGATATTTGCACTCTGGCATCAAGAGTAAGTGCGATGTCCATATCTGCCAGAAGAAGTTTAAGGACGCGCCAGTGGTCAGGTGATGCGGATTCCAAACGACATATGGAAGTATTGCCGTATAAGGGGGAGGAATTATTTGGGGTCGGTCTATCGGATCTGGTGGCCACGGCAACGGCCGGAAAATCCACCTTTTTACCCCAGGTCACCTCCCAGCAGAAAAAGCCGCAGGCTTTTAAGCCGCAGTCCTTTCGTTCCTATAAGAACAAACGAGCAAAAGGACATTCCTATTTGCCCCGAGGCAAAGGAAAGGGTAAGAGACTGCAACAAGCAGCTCCTTCCCAGGAGCAGAAGCCCTCCCCGGCTTCTACAAAGGCGTCAGAATGACGCTGGGACCTTACAAGCAGACTCAGGGGCGGTGGGGGGTCGCCTCAAACATTTCAGCGCACAGTGGGCTCACTCGCAGGTGGACCCCTGGATCCTGCAGGTAGTATCTCAGGGTTACAGGTTGGAATTCGAGAAGTCCCCTCCTCGCCGTT
The DNA here is from genome assembly GCF_028390025.1 of Pseudophryne corroboree. NCBI lineage: Eukaryota > Metazoa > Chordata > Amphibia > Anura > Myobatrachidae > Pseudophryne > Pseudophryne corroboree. The sequence continues at coordinate 655,363,355 of NC_086447.1, forward strand.
TCCTAAAGTCTGCTTTGCCAACGTCTCCCTCCGACAGGGCGACGGTATTGGAGGCCATTCACAAGCTGTATTCTCAGCAGGTGATAGTCAAGGTACCCCTCCTACACCAAGGGTACCTCAGGTTAGTGGTCCAAAACTGTCATTATCAGTTTCAGACGCTGCCGTTTGGATTGTCCACGGCACCCCGGGTCTTTACCAAGGTAATGGCCGAAATGATGATCCTTCTTCGAAGAGAAGGCGTCTTAATTATCCCTTACTTGGACGATCTCCTGATAAGGGCAAGATCCAGAGAACAGCTGGAGGTCGGAGTAGCACTAACCCAAGTAGTGTCCAACAACACGGGTGGATTCTGAATTTTCCAAAATCCCAACTGATCCCGACGACACGTCTGTTGTTCCTAGGGATGATTCTGGACACTGTTCAGAAAAAGGTATTTCTTCCGGAGGAGAAAGCCAGGGAGTTATCCGATCTAGTCAGGAACCTCCTAAAACCAGGAAAAGTATCTGTGCATCAATGCACAAGAGTCCTGGGAAAAATGGTAGCTTCTTACGAAGCGATTCCATTCGGCAGATTCCATGCACGAACTTTTCAGTGGGATCTGCTGGACAAATGGTCCGGATCGCATCTGCAGATGCATCAGCGGATAAAATTGTCCACAAGGACAAGAGTGTCTCTGCTATGGTGGTTGCAGAGTGCTCATCTGTTAGAGGGCCGCAGATTCGGCATACAGAACTGGGTCCTAGTGACCACGGATGCCAGCCTGAGAGGCTGGGGAGCGGTCACACAGGGAGGAAACTTCCAGGGTGTGTGGTCAAGCCTGGAGACGTCTCTTCACATAAATATACTGGAGCTAAGAGCAATCTACAATGCTCTAAGCCTGGCAAAACCTCTACTTCAGGGTCAGCCGGTGTTGATTCAGTCGGACAACATCACGGCAGTCGCCCACGTAAACAGACAGGGCGGCACAAGAAGCAGGAGGGCAATGGCAGAAGCTGCAAGGATTCTCCGCTGGGCAGAAAATCATGTGTTAGCACTGTCAGCTGTGTTCATCCCGGGAGTGGACAACTGGGAAGCAGACTTCCTCAGCAGACACGATCTGCACCCGGGAGAGTGGGGACTTCATCCAGAAGTCTTCTACATGATTGTGGTCCATTGGGAAAGACCAATGGTGGACATGATGGCGTCCCGACTCAACAAAAAACTGGACAGGTATTGCGCCAGGTCAAGAGACCCTCAGGCAATAGCTGTAGACGCTCTGGTAACACCATGGGTGTACCAGTCAGTGTATGTGTTTCCTCCTCTGCCTCTCATACCAAAAGTACTGAGAATTATACGGCAAAGGGGAGTAAGAACGATACTCATGGCTCCGGATTGGCCAAGAAGAACTTGGTACCCGGAACTTCAGGAGATGCTCACGGAAGATCCGTGGCCTCTACCTCTAAGACGGGACCTGCTTCAGCAGGGACCGTGTCTATTCCAAGACTTACCGCGGCTGCGTTTGACGGCATGGCGGTTGAACGCCGAATCCTAAGGGAAAAGGGCATTCCGGAAGAGGTCATCCCTACCCTGGTAAAAGCCAGGAAGGAGGTGACTGCACAACATTATCACCGCATTTGGAGAAAATATGTTGCGTGGTGTGAGGCCAGGAAGGCCCCGACGGAGGAATTTCAACTGGGTCGATTCCTACATTTCCTGCAAACAGGATTGTCTATGGGCCTCAAATTAGGGTCCATTAAGGTTCAAATTTCGGCCCTGTCGATTTTCTTCCAGAGTGAATTGGCTTCAGTTCCTGAAGTCCAGACTTTTGTAAAAGGAGTACTACATATACAGCCCCCGGTTGTGCCCCCAGTGGCACCGTGGGATCTTAATGTAGTTTTGGATTTTCTCAAATCCCATTGGTTTGAGCCACTCATATCGGTGGATTTGAAATATCTTACATGGAAAGTAACCATGCTACTGGCCCTGGCTTCAGCCAGGAGAGTGTCAGAATTGGCGGCTTTATCGTATAAAAGCCCATATCTGATTTTCCATTCGGACAGGGCAGAACTGCGGACGCGTCCTCACTTTCTGCCTAAGGTGGTTTCAGCGTTTCACCTGAACCAGCCTATTGTGGTGCCTGCGGCTACTAGCGATTTGGAGGATTCCAAGTTGCTGGACGTTGTCAGAGCATTGAAAATATATATTTCAAGGACGGCTGGAGTCAGAAAATCTGACTCGCTGTTTATACTGTATGCACCCAACAAGCTGGGTGCTCCTGCTTCTAAGCAGACGATTGCTCGTTGGATTTGTAGCAGAATTCAACTTGCACATTCTGTGGCAGGCCTGCCACAGCCTAAATCTGTCAAGGCCCATTCCACAAGGAAGGTGGGCTCATCTTGGGCGGCTGCCCGAGGGGTCTCGGCATTACAACTCTGCCGAGCAGCTACGTGGTCAGGGGAGAACACGTTTGTAAAATTCTACAAATTTGATACCCTGGCTAAGGAGGAGGACCTGGAGTTCTCTCATTCGGTGCTGCAGAGTCATCCGCACTCTCCCGCCCGTTTGGGAGCTTTGGTATAATCCCCATGGTCCTGACGGAGTCCCAGCATCCACTAGGACGTCAGAGAAAATAAGATTTTACTTACCGATAAATCTATTTCTCGTAGTCCGTAGTGGATGCTGGGCGCCCATCCCAAGTGCGGATTGTCTGCAATACTTGTACATAGTTATTGTTACAAAAAAATCGGGTTGTTATTGTTGTGAGCCGTCTGTTCAGAGGCTCCTACGTTTGTCATACTGTTAACTGGGTTCAGATCACAAGTTGTACGGTGTGATTGGTGTGGCTGGTATGAGTCTTACCCGGGATTCAAAATCCTTCCTTATTGTGTACGCTCGTCCGGGCACAGTATCCTAACTGAGGCTTGGAGGAGGGTCATAGGGGGAGGAGCCAGTACACACCACCTAGTGGTCAAACTTTTAAATTTTGTGCCCTGTCTCCTGCGGAGCCGCTATTCCCCATGGTCCTGACGGAGTCCCAGCATCCACTACGGACTACGAGAAATAGATTTATCGGTAAGTAAAATCTAATTTTTACACCAAGCTTTTGACCAGGGTTATTGTTGGGTCTACCCGGGTCAAAGCTTGGTGTAAAAGGGTCCTTGAAAAATTACACAGGTCGAGTGACCAGGGAATCCGACTCTGGTAGCTACCAGGATTGGACCCGGGTAACGATGCAGTTTTAATAGCTTGACCCAGGTTATCCAACCCGGGTTATAATGAAAAGCTGCTGATTGGCTGCATATGCAGAGGTCCGCCTTAAGGGGAGGGTCTGTGAGTGACATGCAGGGCAGACTCTATAATCACCTGGGTCCAATGTGCAGTGTAAATAGGGTCTGACCCAGGTTGGAACAGTGTCTGGAAACCTGGATTGAACCTGTGTTTTTGGTGTAAAAGTGGTATGAGCCTGCATTGGCTATTCTGACTTTGACCCAATTTATTGTTGAGCCCATACAGCTTTCTCCATGTACCCGAGGGTTGAACAAGGGTTTTCTCCATTCTGCCCATGGCCCCTAGGGTTGAACGAGGGTTTTCTCCCTTCTGCTGAATTCTCGATGAATTACTTCATTTGAAAGTCATTGGCCAGATGTTTGTAGCGGTTTGGGCCAAAAGCAGGGTGATGACCAGGCAGGATCTCAAGGTTTCCTCCTCTTTTAAGAGGTTTCTAGAGGTAGCCACTTAAATGAGGCCTAGGAAGCACCAGAGTCCTGTGTAATTCAGCACTAGGGTATATCAGACTCTGATTGCTCTGCTCCATAATAAGGTGAGATTAAAATTTGTTGTGTCTGGACAAGGAGTCCATGAAGCTGCAGGGTTTAGTATTTGTCACACTGTCCACACTAAATCATCTAAACAGTCAGAACAGCAGTGAGGCAGAATAACACTACTTTGGTTTAAAAGAAAGAAAAACATTTGTCCAAAATAAGCGCAAATCCTATTACAAGTGCTGCAGCTACTGTCAAAAGTGCATTTCTCCTTCATCCTGGCTGGGGAACACTGGACCATTGGATTGATAGAGTACTGCAGAAGCTGGCACTTAAAAGACTGTACCTTTTAAATCCTAAGCTCCTCCCCCAGCATGCCAGTATTCTTTTGTTGCCTGAGGAGTAAGGCATGTTTTGGGGCTTCTGTGCAGCCCTTTCATCATTTTTTTTTCTTTTCTTTTTTTTTTTTGTAAATATTTTATTTTGCCCCTTAGGGAGCGGTCTGATATCTTGGATCTCACAAAGGAAGCCTGGAATCCACCAGATAAGAAGTTCTCCGTTCCTCACAAGTTTGTCTCTCTTGATCCTCTCCTGGCAATCGTGTGACCAGGTGGAAGCTGCCTCCCAAGGTTGAGGATGCAGTGGCGCATTTAGCTAAGCATACTGCTCTTACTGTTCAGTGCTCAACGTCCTTTAAGGATCCGCTGGATAAAAAAAAAAATTGAAAGGTTGTCTCAAGTCAATTTTTTATAGGCTCTGGGGTCATTGTGCAACCTGTGCATGGGTGGCTCGAGCTACTGAGACTTGGACCAATATACTCGTGGTGTTTTTAAAGTGATTCATCCAGGAATTCCCTACTGGAATTGGCGGAATAACTTCGGGATTCAGCTGAATATACTGTATGTGTGAGGCTGTACAAGATGGTGCTCGGTTAGCTTCCAGAGTTTTGGCTACTTCCTTGATTGAAAGTTGAATGGCTTATTCTGGCCGACCTTGAATCTTTGCGCCTTGAACACCAGGGGGGAAATTTACTAAAATGGGAGTTGTATTTAAGATGGGATGTTGCCCATAGCAACCAATCCGATTCCAGGTATCTTCTAGAAGGTGCTAGATAAATGAGAAATAGAATCTGATTGGTTGCTATGGGCAACATCCCATCTTAAATAGAACTCCCATCTTAGTAAATTAACCCCCTGGTTGTGGGTGGATCATTTTAGAATGGAATCTCTCTGATGGAGGCCAACAAATATTTGTCCTCACTGGACGTCGGGGATGCGTATCTTCATGTTCCCACTTGGATAGGTCATCATTCTTGCTTCCGTTTTCTCTGACGTCCTAGTGGATGCTGGGAACTCCGTAAGGACCATGGGGAATAGCGGGCTCCGAAGGAGGCTGGGCACTCTAGAAAGATTTATGACTACCTGGTGTGCACTGGCTCCTCCCACTATGACCCTCCTCCAAGCCTCAGTTAGATTTTGTGCCCGGCCGAGGTTGGATGCACACTAGGGGCTCTCCTGAGCCCTTAGAAAGAAAGTATAGATTTAGGTTTTTTATTTTCAGTGAGACCTGCTGGCAACAGGCTCACTGCAGCGAGGGACTAAGGGGAGAAGAAGCGAACTCGCCTGCTTGCAGCCGGATTGGGCTTCTTAGGCTACTGGACACCATTAGCTCCAGAGGGATCGACCGCAGGCCCAGTCCTTGGTGTTCGGTCCCGGAGCCGCGCCGCCGTCCCCCTTACAGAGCCAGAAGCAAGAAGAGGTCCGGAAAAAACGGCGGCAGAAGACATCAGTCTTCACCAAGGTAGCGCACAGCACTGCAGCTGTGCGCCATTGCTCCTCATACACACTTCATACTCCGGTCACTGAGGGTGCAGGGCGCTGGGGGGGGGGGGGGCGCCCTGAGAAGCAATAATAACACCTTGGCTGGCAAAAATTCCACAATATATAGTCCCAGAGGCTATATATGTGGAAAATACCCCTGCCAGAATATGGAAAAAAGCGGGAGAATAGTCCGCGGAAAAGGGGCGGAGCTATCTCTCACAGCACACTGGCGCCATTTCTCCTTCACAGATCTGCTGGAAGGAAGCTCCCTGGCTCTCCCCTGCAGTCTACACTACAGAACAGGGTAAAAACAGAGAGGGGGGGGCACTAAATTTAGGCGCAGTATATAATATATAGAAAAAGCAGCTATAGGGGACATAACTCGGTTAGTCCCTGCATTATATAGCGCTCTGGTGTGTGCTGGCATACTCTCACTCTGTCCCCCCAAAGGGCTTTTGTGGGTCCTGTCCTCATTCGGAGCATTCCTTGTGTGTGTGCGGTGTGTCGGTACGGCTGTGTCGACATGTTTGATGAGGATAATGATGTGGAGGCGGAGCAGATGCCTTTAGAAGGGATGTCACCCCCTGCGGGGCAGACACCTGAGTGGATGAGCTTATGGAAAGTAATGAGTGCACGTATAGACTCCTTACATAAGAAAATTGACGACATGCCAAATGTGGGACAGCCGACTTCTCAGCTCGTGCCTGCCCAGGCGTCGCATGGGTCGTCAGGGGCTCTAAAACGCCCGCTACAGCAAGCAGACCCAGATGTCGACACTGATACTGACACCAGTGTCGACGACGATGAGTCTAACCTGATGCCCACTAAGGCCATTCACTGCATGATTGAGGCAATGAAAGAGGTGTTACACATTTCTGATATAACTACAGGTACCACTAAAAAGGGTATTATGTTTGAAGAGAAAAAACTACCCGTAGTTTCTCTATCGTCCTTGTGGATGCTGGGGTTCCTGAAAGGACCATGGGGAATAGCGGCTCCGCAGGAGACAGGGCACAAAAAGTAAAGCTTTCCGATCAGGTGGTGTGCACTGGCTCCTCCCCCTATGACCCTCCTCCAGACTCCAGTTAGATTTTTGTGCCCGGCCGAGAAGGGTGCAATCTAGGTGGCTCTCCTAAAGAGCTGCTTAGAGAAAGTTTAGCTTAGGTTTTTTATTTTACAGTGAGTCCTGCTGGCAACAGGATCACTGCAACGAGGGACTTAGGGGAGAAGGAGTGAACTCACCTGCGTGCAGGATGGATTGGCTTCTTGGCTACTGGACATCAGCTCCAGAGGGACGATCACAGGTACAGCCTGGATGGTCACCGGAGCCGCGCCGCCGGCCCCCTTGCAGATGCTGAAGTAAGAAGAGGTCCAGAATCGGCGGCTGAAGACTCCTGCAGTCTTCTAAAGGTAGCGCACAGCACTGCAGCTGTGCGCCATTTCCCTCTCAGCACACTTCACACGGCAGTCACTGAGGGTGCAGGGCGCTGGGAGGGGGGCGCCCTGGGAGGCAAATGAAAACCTTTTTTGGCGAAAAATACCTCACATATAGCCCCCAGAGGCTATATGGAGATATTTAACCCCTGCCAAGATTCACTAAATAGCGGGAGACGAGCCCGCCGAAAAAGGGGCGGGGCCTATCTCCTCAGCACACAGCGCCATTTTCTCTCACAGAAAGCCTGGAGAGAAGGCCCCCAGGCTCTCCCCTGCACTGCACTACAGAAACAGGGTTAAAACAGAGAGGGGGGGCACTGATTTTGGCGATATTGAGATATATATAAAGATGCTATAAGGGAAAACACTTATATAAGGTTGTCCCTATATAATTATAGCGTTTTGGTGTGTGCTGGCAAACTCTCCCTCTGTCTCCCCAAAGGGCTAGTGTGGGTCCTGTCCTCTGTCAGAGCATTCCCGGTGTGTGTGCTGTGTGTCGGTACGTGTGTGTCGACATGTATGAGGACGATGTTGGTGAGGAGGCGGAGAAATTGCCTGTAATGGTGATGTCACTCTCTAGGGAGTCGACACCGGAATGGATGGCTTATTTAGGGAATTACGTGAGAATGTCAACACGCTGCAAGGTCGGTTGACGACGTGAGACGGCCGACAAACTATTAGTACCGGTCCAGGCGTCTCAGAAACACCGTCAGGGGCGTTAAAAACGCCCATTTACCTCAGTCGGTCGACACAGACACGGACACTGAATCCAGTGTCGACGGTGAATAAACAAACGTATTTCTCATTAGGGCCACACGTTAAGGGCAATGAAGGAGGTGTTGCATATTTCTGATACTACAAGTACCACAAAAAAGGGTATTATGTGGGAGTGAAAAAACTGCCTGTAGTTTTTCCTGAATCAGATAAAATAAAATGAAGTGTGTGATGATGCGTGGGGTTACCCCGATAGCAAATATTGGCGTTATACCCTTTCCCGCCAGAAATTAGGGCGCGTTGGGAAACACCCCTTAGGGTGATAAGGCGCTCACACGCTTATCAAGTGGCGTTACCGTCTCCAGATACGGCCGCCCTCAAGGAGCCAGCTGATAGGAAGCTGGAAAGATATCCTAAAAAGTATATACACACATACGGTGGTTATACTGCGACCAGCGATCGCCATCAGCCTGGAGATGCAGTGCTGGGTTGGCTTGGTCGGATTCCCTGACTGAAAATATTTTATTCATATAGAGCATTTAATAGGATGCATTCTATATATATGTACGTGAGATGCACAGAGGGATATTTGCTCTCTGGCATCAAGATAAGTACGTTGTCCATATCACCCAGAAGATGTCATGGACACGACAGTGGTCAGGTGATACAGATCCCATACGGCACATGGAAGTATTGCCGTATAAAGGGAAGGAGTTAGTTGGGGTCGGTCCATCGGACCTGGGGACCACGGCAACAGCTGGGAAATCCAACCTTTTTACCCCAAGTTACATCTCAGCTGAAAAAGACACCGTCTTTTCAGCCTCAATCCTTCCTTTCCCATGAGGGCATGCAGGCAAAAGGCCAGTCATATCTGCCCAGACATAGAGGTAAGGGAAGTAGACTGCAGCAGGCAGCCCCTTCCCAGGAAAAGAAGCCCTCCACCGCGTCTGCCAAGTCCTCAGCATGACGCTGGGGCCATGCAAGCGGACTCAAGGTGGGGGGGTAGTCTCAAGAGTCTCAGCGCGCAGTGGGATCACTCGCAGGTTGACCCCTAGATAGTACAAGTATTATCCCAGGGGTACAGATTGGAGAGTCGAGACATCTTCTCCTCGCAGGTTTCTGAAGTCTGCTTTACCAACGGCTCCCTCCGACAGGGAGGCAGCATTGGAAACAATTCACAAGCTGTATATCCAGCAGGTGATAATCAAAGTACCCCTCCTACAACAAGGAAAAGGGTATTATTTTTCCACACTATATTGTGGTACTGACGCCAGACGGCTTGGTGAGACATAGTCTAAACTGAAATCTTTGAACACTTACATAAAAGGTTCAAATCGAGATGGAGTCACTCAGAGCAGTGATAGCGAACCGGAAAAAAGGGGACTATATGGTGTCCCTGGACATCAAGGATTACCTCCATGTCCAAATTTGCCCTTCTCAACAAGGGTACCTCTGGTTCGTGGTACAGAACTGTCAATATCAGTTTCAGACGATGCCGTTTGAATTATCCACGGCACCCCGGGCCTTTTACCAAGGTAATGGCCGAAAAGATGTTTCTTCAAAGAAAAAAGGCATCTAAATTATCCCTTACTTGGACGATATCCTGAAAAGGGCAAGTTCCAGAGAACAGTTGGAGGTCGGAAGAGCACTATCTAAAGTAGTTCTACGACAGCACGACTGGATTCTAAATATTCCAAGAATCGCAGCTGTTTTCCGACGATACGTCTGCTGTTCCTAGGAATGATTCTGGGCATAGTCCAGAAAAAGGTGTTCCTCCGGGAGGAAAAAGCCAAGGAGTTATTCGACCTAGTCAGAAACCTCCTAAAACCAGGCCAAGTATCAGTGCATCAATGCACAGGAGTCCTGGGAAAAATGGTGGCTTCTTACGAAGCGATTCCATTCGGCAGATCTCAGGGGATTTGCTGGACGAATGGTCCGGATCGCATTTTCAGATGCATCAGCGGATAATCCTGTCTCCAAGGACAAGGGTGTCTCTTCTGTGGGGGCTGCAGAGTGCTCATCTTTTAGAGGGCAGCACACTCAGCATTCAGGACTGTGTTCTGGGGACCACGGATACCAGCCTGAGAGGCTGGGGAGTAGTCACACAGGGAAAAAATTTCCAAGGAAGTGTGGTCAAGTCTGGAGACTTCTCTCCACATGAATATACTGGAGCTAAGGGCAATTTACAATGCTCTGAGCCTAGGAAGACTCCTGCTTCAAAGTCAACCGGTGCTGATCCAGTAGGACATCATCATGGCGGTCGCCCACGTTATCAGACGGGGCGACACAAGAAGCAGGAGGGCAATGACAGCAAGGATTCTTCGCTGGGCGGAAAATCATGTGATAACACTGTCAGCAGTGTTCATTCCGGGAGTGGGCAACTGGGAAGATTTTCTCAGCATAAATGAATTCCACCCGGAAAAGTGGAAACTTAATCTGGAAGTTTCCACATGATTGTAAACCGTTGGGAAAGACCAAAGGTGGTTATGATGGCGTCCCACCTGAAGCGCCAGGTCAAGAGACACTCAGGCAATAGCTGGGACGCTCTGGTAACACCGTCGGTGTACCAGTCGGTGTATGTGTTCCATCCTCTGCTTTTCATACCCAATGTATTGAAAATGATAGGAAGGAGAGGAGTAAGAACTATACTCGTGGCTCCGGTTTGGCCAAGAAGGACTTGGTTCCCGGAACTTCAAGAGATACTAAGAAGGGTCTTGATTCGGCAAGAACCGTGTCTGTTCCGGGACTTACCGCAGCTGCGTTGACGCCAAGGCGGGTGAACGCCGGATCCTAAGGGAAAGAGGCATTCCGGAAGAGGTCATCCCTACCCTGGTCAGAGCCAGGAAGGAGGTGACCGCACAACATTATCACCACTTAGGTGAAAATATGTGCCAGGGTGTGAGTCCAGGAAGGCTCCACGGAAGAATTTCAACTAGGTTAATTTCTACATTTCCTGCAAACAGGAGTGTCTATGGGTCTCAAATTGGGTCCATTAAGGTTCAAATTTCGGCCTGTTGATTTTCTTCCAGAAAGAAATTGGCTTCAGTTCCTGAAGTCCAGAAGTTGTTAAGGGAGTACTGCATATACAGCCCCTTTGATGTCTCCAGTGGCACTGGGCGATCTCAACGTAGTTTTGGGATTCCTAAAAAATCACATTTGTTTAAACAACTCAAATCTGTGGATTTGATATATCTCACATGGAAAATGACCATGCTGTTGGTCCTGGCCTCGGCCAGGCGAGTGTCAGAATTGGCGGCTTTTTCTCACAAAGCCATATCTGATTGTCCATTCGGACAGAGCAAAGCTGCGGACTCGTCCCCAGTTTCTCCTTAAGGTGGTGTCAGCGTTTCACCTGAACCAGCTTATTGTGGTACCTGCGGCTACTAGGGACTTGGAGGACTCCAAGTTGCTGGATGTTATCAGGGCCCTGAAAATATAGTTTCCAGGTTGGCTGGAGTCAGGAAATCTGACTTGCTGTTTATCCTGTATGCACCCAACAATGCTGGGTGCTTCTGCTTCTAAGCAGTCGATTGCTCGTGGGATTGGTAGCACAATTCAACTTGCACATTCTGTGGCAGGCCTGCCACAGTCTAAATCTGTTAAGGCCCATTCCACAAGGAAGGTGGGCTCATCTTGGGCGGCTGCCCGAGGGGTCTCGGCATTACAACTTTGCCGAGCAGCTACGTGGTCGGGGGAGAACACGTTTGTAAAATTCTACAAATTTGATACCCTGGCAAAAGAGGACCTGGAGTTCTCTCATTCGGTGCTGCAGAGTCATCCGCACTCTCCCGCCCGTTTGGGAGCTTTGGCATAATCCCCATGGTCCTTTCAGGAACCCCAGCATCCACAAGGACGATAGAGAAAATAAGAATTTACTTACCGATAATTCTATTTCTCGGAGTCCGTAGTGGATGCTGGGCGCCCATCCCAAGTGCGGATTATCTGCAATACTTGTACATAGTTATTGCTAACTAAATCGGGTTATTGTTGTTGTGAGCCATCTTTTCAGAGGCTCCGCTGTTATCATACTGTTAACTGGGTTCAGATCACAGGTTGTACAGTGTGATTGGTGTGGCTGGTATGAGTCTTACCCGGGATTCAAAATTCCTCCCTTATTGTGTACGCTCGTCCGGGCACAGTACCTAACTGGAGTCTGGAGGAGGGTCATAGGGGGAGGAGCCAGTGCACACCACCTGATCGGAAAGCTTTACTTTTTGTGCCCTGTCTCCTGCGGAGCCGCTATTCCCCATGGTCCTTTCAGGAACCCCAGCATCCACTACGGACTCCGAGAAATAGAATTATCGGTAAGTAAATTCTTATTTTTTCCCCCATCAGATGAATTAAATGAAGTGTGTGAAGAAGCGTGGGCTTTCCCTGATAAAAAATTGGTAATTCCTAAGAAGGTACTAATGGCGTTCCCTTTCCCGCCAGAGGATAGGTCACGTTGGGAAACACCCCCCAGGGTGGATAAAGCGCTCACACGTTTGTCTAAAAAGGTGGCACTACCGTCTCCGGATACGGCCGCCCTCAAGGAACCTGCTGATAGAAAGCAGGAGGCGATCCTGAAGTCTGTATATACACACTCAGGCATTATACTTAGGCCAGCTATTGCGTCAGCTTGGATGTGCAGTGCTGCCGCTGCGTGGTCAGATAAACTGTCAGAAAATATTGACACATTAGACAGAGACACGATCCTGTTAACCATAGACCATATAAAAGACTCAGTCTTATATATGAGAGATGCACAGAGGGAAATCTGCCGACTGGCATCTAAAGTAAGTGCATTGTCCATTTCTGCTAGGAGAGGCTTATGGACTCGCCAGTGGACAGGAGATGCAGATTCTAAAAAGCACATGGAAGTGTTGCCATATAAGGGTGAGGAATTATTTGGGGATGGTCTCTCGGTCCTAGTTTCCACAGCAACGTCTGGGAAGTCAGCATTTTTACCCCATGTCCCCTCACAGCCTAAGAAGGTGCCGTTTTATCAGGTTCAGTCCTTTCGGACCCAGAAAAACAGGCGGGTCCTTTCTGTCCAGAGGCAGAGGTAGGGGAAAAAGGCTGCAACAAACAGCAGGTTCCCAGGAGCAAAAGTCCTCCCCCGCTTCTTCTTCCAAGTCCGCCGCATGACGGTGGGGCTCCACAGGCGGAGCCAGGTACGGTGGGGGGTCGCCTCAAGAATTTCAGCGATCAGTGGGCTCGCTCACAGGTGGATCCCTGGATCCTGCAAATAGTATCTCAGGGGTACAAACTGGAATTCGAGGCGTCCCCACCCCACCGGTTCCTAAAATCTGCCTTGCCGATTGCTACCTCAGACAGGGAGGCGGTGCTAGCGGCAATTCACAAGCTGTATTCCCAGCAGGTGATAATCAAGGTACCCCTACTTCAACAAGGCCGGGGTTATTATTCCACACTATTTGTGGTACCGAAACCGGACGGTTCGGTGAGACCCATTTTAAATTTAAAATCCTTGAACACGTACATAAAAAAATTCAAGTTCAAGATGGAATCGCTCAGGGCGGTTATTGCAAGCCTGGACGAGGGGGATTACATGGTATCCCTGGACATCAAGGATGCTTACTTGCATGTTCCCATTTGCCATCCTCACCAGGAGTACCTCAGATTTGTGGTACAGGATTGCCATTACCAATTCCAGACGCTGCCGTTTGGCCTGTCCACGGCACCGAGGGTATTTACCAAGGTTATGGCGGAAATGATGATACTCCTTCGAAAAAAGGGAGTTTTAATTATCCCGTACTTGGACGATCTCCTAATAAAAGCGAGGTCCAAGGAACAGTTGTTGGTGGGAGTAGCACTATCTCAGGAGGTGCTGCACCAGCACGGCTGGATTCTGAATATCCCAAAGTCACAGCTGGTTCCGACGACACGGCTACTGTTCCTGGGTATGATTCTGGATACAGTCCAGAAGAAAGTGTTTCTCCCGGAGGAGAAAGCCAGGGAGTTGTCATCTCTAGTCAGAGACCTCCTGAAACCAAAACAGGTATCAGTGCATCGCTGCACACGGGTCCTGGGAAAGATGGTGGCTTCTTACGAAGCAATTCCCTTCGGCAGGTTCCATGCCAGAATCTTTCAGTGGGACCTGTTGGACCAGTGGTCCGGATCGCATCTTCAGATGCATCGCTTAATAACCCTGTCTCCAAGAACCAGGGTGTCTCTACTGTGGTGGCTGCAGAGTGCCCATCTTCTAGAGGGCCGCAGGTTCGGCATACAGGACTGGGTCCTGGTGACCACGGATGCCAGCCTTCGAGGCTGGGGGGCAGTCATACAGGGAAGAAACTTCCAAGGACTATGGTCGAGTCAGGAGACTTCCCTTCACATAAATATTCTGGAACTAAGGGCCATCTACAATGCCCTAAGTCAAGCAAGATCCCTGCTCCTACACAAGCCGGTGCTGATCCAGTCAGACAACATCACAGCAGTCGCCCATGTAAATCGACAGGGCGGCACAAGAAGCAGGATGGCGATGGCAGAAGCCACAAGAATTCTCCGATGGGCGGAGAATCATGTACTAGCACTGTCGGCAGTGTTCATTCCGGGAGTGGACAACTGGGAAGCAGACTTCCTCAGCAGACACGACCTCCACCCGGGAGAGTGGGGACTTCACCCAGAAGTCTTCCAGATGCTGGTAACCCGTTGGGAAAAACCACAGATGGACATGATGGCGTCCCGTCTCAACAAAAAGTTAAAAAGATATTGCGCCAGGTCAAGGGACCCTCAGGCGATAACTGTGGACGCTCTAGTGACACCGTGGGTGTACCAGTCGGTTTATGTGTTCCCTCCTCTGCCTCTCATACCAAAGGTATTGAGAATAATAAGAAAGCGAGGAGTAAACACAATTCTCGTGGTTCCGGATTGGCCAAGACGAGCGTGGTACCCGGAACTTCAAGAGATGCTCTCAGAGGACCCGTGGCCTCTACCGCTCAGACAGGACCTGATACAGCAGGGGCCCTGTCTGTTCCAAGACTTACCGCGGCTGCGTTTGACGGCATGGCGGTTGAACACCGGATCCTAAAGGAAAAGGGTATTCCGGAAGAAGTCATTCCTACGCTTATTAAGGCCAGGAAAGATGTTATGGCAACGCATTATCACCGCATATGGCGGAAATATGTTGCATGGTGCGAGGCCAATAAGGCCCCAACAGAGGAATTTCAACTAGGTCGATTTCTGCATTTCCTGCAAGCAGGAGTGGATATGGGCCTAAAACTAGGCTCCATTAAAGTACAGATCTCGGCTCTGTCGATTTTCTTTCAAAAAGAACTAGCTTCAGTACCTGAAGTTCAGACATTTGTGAAAGGAGTGCTGCATATTCAGCCCCCGTTTGTGCCTCCTGTGGCACCTTGGGATCTCAACGTGATGTTGAGTTTCTTAAAATCACATTGGTTTGAGCCACTAAAAACCGTGGATCTGAAATATCTCACGTGGAAAGTGGTCATGTTATTAGCCTTGGCTTCAGCCAGGCGAGTGTCAGAATTGGCGGCTTTATCATGTAAAAGCCCTTATCTGATTTTCCATATGGATAGGGCAGAGTTGAGGACTCGTCCCCAATTTCTCCCTAAGGTGGTGTCAGCGTTTCACCTGAACCAGCCTATTGTGGTGCCGGCGGCTACTAGTGAATTGGAGGACTCCAAGTTGCTAGACGTTGTCAGGGCCCTGAAAATATGTTTCCAGGACGGCTGGAGTCAGAAACTCTGACTCGCTGTTTATCCTGTATGCACCCAACAAGCTGGGTGCTCCTGCTTCTAAGCAGTCTATTGCTCGCTGGATTTGTAGTACAATTCAGCTTGCACATTCTGTGGCAGGCATACCACAGCCAAAATCTGTAAATGCCCATTCCACAAGGAAGGTGGGCTCTTCTTGGGCGGCTGCCCGAGGGGTCTCGGCTTTACAACTTTGCCGAGCAGCTACTTGGTCAGGGGCAAACACGTTTGCAAAATTCTACAAATTTGATACCCTGGCTGACTAGGACCTGGAGCTCTCTCATTCGGTGCTACAGAGTCATCCGCACTCTCCCGCCCGTTTGGGAGCTTTGGTATAATCCCCATGGTCCTTACGGAGTTCCCAGCATCCACTAGGACGTCAGAGAAAATAAGAATTTACTCACCGGTAATTCTATTTCTCGTAGTCCGTAGTGGATGCTGGGCGCCCATCCCAAGTGCGGATTGTCTGCAATACTTGTAAATAGTTATTGTTAACTAAAGGGTTATTGTTGAGCCATCTGTTGAGAGGCTCAGTTGTTTTTCATACTGTCAAACTGGATATAGTATCACGAGTTGTACGGTGTGATTGGTGTGGCTGGTAAGAGTCTTACCCGGGATTCTAAATCCTTCCTTATTATGTCAGCTCGTCCGGGCACAGTGTCCTAACTGAAGCTTGGAGGAGGGTCACAGTGGGAGGAGCCAGTGCACACCAGGTAGTCATAAATCTTTCTAGAGTGCCCAGCCTCCTTCGGAGCCCGCTATTCCCCATGGTCCTTACGGAGTTCCCAGCATCCACTACGGACTACGAGAAATAGAATTACCGGTGAGTAAATTCTTATTTTTTGCCATCTGATCCGATCACCATCAATTCCAGGTCCTGCCATTCGGCATAGCCACAGCTCTGCGCGTTTTCACCAAAATTATTTCTGTAGTTGCAAGCTTGCTGTGCAATTAAGGTATCACTATTGTACCTTTATTTAGCATATCTGCTTGTGAAAACCAATTCAGTTTCACTGTTACAAATCACCTAGATTGCATGGTACTAGTACTTCAGGATCACGGTTGGATCCTGAATTTCTAAAGGACCAACCTGATACCTTGTCAGCGCTTTCTGTACTTGGGGGATAGACCCTGGAGAACTTGGTTATGAAAGTACTGTCGGTGCCTTGTTTATCGATCATGTGCATGAAGTTGTTTGGCGCAGTGTCTCCACCTTTGGACTTGTGTTCAACATCTTTCTCGTCACAGTTTCTTGTTCTGTCTGACAGCATTCGTCCATCTCTTTATTGGTAGCTGGTTTCCGGTCATACTTGGTCATTCCGGTTTTCATCATTGTGACCATGGACGCAAGTCTCCTACGTTGGGGTGTCGTGATATTCCATCTCCAGATACAAGGCTTCCGGTCACCATCGGAGATAGCGCTTCTAATAAATGCGCTTGAGCTCCAAGCCACCTTTTTGGCTTTTGGGAACACAATCTGTTGTGCGTGGTCAGTCAAACAAGGCCTCAGCAGTGGCATATATAAATCATCAAGGAGGCACAAAGAGTGTGGGAACAATGGAGGAGGCGGCCTAAATTCTTTCCTTGACAGAGGCCTTTGTGCCGGCACTCTCGGCAGGGTTGGAAAATTGAGAAGCAGAGTTCCTTAGCAGAACCACTTTTTCCTGGGGGAGTGATCTCTCCATCCAGAGATTTTACAGCACTTGGTTCGGAAGTGGGGTCTTCCGCAGGTGGACCTTTTGCCCACTTGACACAACTTCAAGGTTCCACAGTCTTTTGTGTGAGATCCAGGACCTGATGGGTTTTGTGGTGGATGCCATGAATGTTCTGAAGGATTTTCATCTTCCTTATGTTTCCTCCGATCCCAGTGTTGCCTCGGGCACTCAAGCAGATGAACAGGTGACTAATTCTAGTGGTTCCAGACTAGCAGCGCTGGTTTCTGTACCCTGATGTTATGTTTGTAGGTCCTGGGTGTCATCTTTCAGTACGACCAGACCTGCTGTGAAAGGGTCTGTTTTACATGACGACCTTCCTCTGTTGGATTTAGCGGTCTGTCTTTTGAGACCAAGCTTTTAAAGACTATAAAGGGTTTTCTCTCTCGTGGTGCATATTATGCTGCAGCCCCGGAAACCTGTTTAGTCAAGCAATTACCACAAGGTATGTAAACTCTGCATCTTGTGGTGTGAACAGAAAAAGGCTTCATGCCTCCAAATTTCAGGCTGTCAATTTTCCAGCAGTGTCTGACCCTCTTCCAGAGGTTCCACCCTTATTGCAATATGGTGCATGTTCAACCACCATTTTGTCTGTAGATAGCATCGTGGGATCTTAATCTGGCCCTTTCTGCTCTAAAGCAGGCTTCGTTTGAAGCTTTGGATTCAGCAGACCTTCAGTTATTTGCTTGGAAACTGGTTTTCCTTTGGGCCATTTCCTAAGCTCGGTGTGTTCAGGCCACGTTTTCTCCACGACAATATAGCGGGTTCCTACGATCCAGCCAAAAGTTGTTTCAGCTTTCCACTTAAACCAGGAAATTGTCTTTCCAGTTTTTCCTCCATCGGGGACTTCCCATGATGATATAGTTCGAGCTACGCGTATTTACTTGGACAGGACTTCTGTCCACCGCACAGATTCTCTGCTTGCTCTTTATAATGTACGGTAACTTAGTTGGTCGGAAGCAATGCAGACCATTGTGTGTTGGGTCAGCTCCATCTTTACTCTGGCCTATTTTACTGTGGCACCCGACCTGTCCTCTGTCCACATGTTTGCTCATTATCTTGTTTTTGCCTCTGGCGATGCAAACTTTGGGTGGAGAGTACTCTGGTAAGGCAGCCTGAGCGTTCCCTGTCCTGGGTGTGGCAGATGAACATCTCGTAGTCCAGTGTCCACCAGCCCAGATGAAAGAAGAGGATTTTTGGTAACTTACCATTAAATCTTTTTCTCTGAATCAGGCTGGGGGACTCTGCATTCCCTCCTGTCATGTTGTCATGTGGTGTTTTGTTCTTTAACATCTTTTCTCTGCTAGTTTGTTTTATTATTCTGTTTCACTTGGTTACTTCTTCCATTTACCAGACTCCTTTTAAAGTAGTACTGGCATGCTGGGGTTGCAGAGGGGGTATGTAGTTGGAATTCCAACGTAGATACCTGTGGTCAGAATACCGGCGCTGGAATCCTGACGACGCTGAGAATAGCAACGCTAAAAATCCCAAACAGAAGTATGCCGTGGAGGTGTAGGGTTCACTTGCGCTAGGGGGAGGGTTAGGCACTAGAAGGATTAGGGTTAGGCTATGGAAGGTGTGGGTTAGGGTTGCGCTGCTGGTAGGGAGGGTTAAGGATAGGCTGCAGGGTGGGTTAGCTTACCTTTTTAAAAAGTGTTGGGATGCCACTATCTGTACTCTGACTTTCTGCATCCTCCCTGCCTGGATCTCATACCCAGCCCGTAGAGGGTAGGATTTTAAGATTTAAAGCTACAGTTTGTAATTTACTGTTCCGTTCTTGTAGTCCCCATTCTAGAATCCCATGGTCCAGGGTCCCCCAACTTGATTCAAAATAAAGGATTCAGTTGTAAGAAACCAAAAATCCTTTTTCTCCATGAACCTAAGTGATGGGTACTTGTTTTGTTCTGAGCAATGCTGTTATTTGTTGGCTTTTCTTACTGAATTTAAAGTTTAACCCTGATGGTGCATTTTAATTTTTCTCTGCAGAAAGCAAAGGCCTTGGCTGCAAGCGCAGCTTTTATTGCACATACTCCTCAATCTATACTAAGGTCCACTCCTCTAGCTTCTCCTTCTGTATCTCCCGGGAGATCGGTTGCGCCTTCTTTGCAATCCAAGGAAACCAAAATCTCTTTTATGGATCAAATTAATATAAAATATACCAAAGGGGTAAGTATGTTAATATGCTGTATATAGCAAACATTCAAAATGAAAATGACTGAGAGAATTGAAATGAATTAGTTTCCCTGTGTGTCTCGTGCTCAAAGTCCTGTATTAATTAGAAGTACTCTATTTTACCACAACAGATTTTAACACCTGATCGAGATCTGCCAACATCCTCCCCTAAACGGAAATATTCCCAAGATAATTCTTGGGCAGAGAGCTTGGCAACATTTACACACAACACTTTCACAAAAGACAGCGAGGAAATGGATGTGTCTTCATCTGTTGTCCAGGATGAGAGCCCAAGTCAAATAGAGGCCACTAAAGATGCAAGCAATGTGTCTGCAAAGTCTGATCAGACAACGTTGGAGTATCATGATGCTGCCACACCTGAGGACTTGGAAGTCATGGAACCAGAAGAGAGAGGTATGTTGTTGTGTTGGATTTTTCTTTTCTTCTTCTTTGAGCGGTATTCAATTGTTATATTGCGTCCGATCTTCCGTCTAAAGTGACTTGAGATAGTGGGGCATTACTCAGTTGATCTTTTTTATCTCTGCTAACCCTGACTAAATTAATGGGCGTGACGCGAAAAGTCCCATTTGGGCTCCCAAGCTGCTTTTTTCAGCTCACTACCTCAGGGGACAATTGAATGCTGTCCTTTATAAGCTCTAGTTTAGTGTGTTTAACCCTTCTGTTTTGTTCTGAGCACATCTTCAAACTAATCATTTTAACCGAATAAAGAAATATGCCTACGGTTGGAAATGTAATTTATTTTATCCAAGATGGAGAACTCTGGACCATGGGGTTGCTTGAGTGGACTGTAGGAGCTAGCACTTAGAATAGTATAACATTAAGAGTAGCTCCTCCCATCTGCAACCCATGGTCTTTCACTGTTTAAGTGCCCATGTAAGCTGGGCTGTTTTCATTAGCGGCCCTGTGATTTTAGATAATTTTTTATATTTGTAAAGCTTCTGAAATTTTTAGGTAGTATGTGATGTATGCTGCACACATAATGAGATCTGGCAGCTATGAAGATCAGCACTGCCACCAGTCTACTGGAGAAGTGAACTGTGTTCACTCCCTGACTCCCCCTGATCAGGATCCATTCCAGAGCCCACCTCTACTCTCAGCCGGCTGACTCTTGCCCTTCTAGAGGTTGCCATGCCGGCTCAGCATGGCGCCACCATCTTGCGGGTTAAGCCAAGGCACCCCTCTTTATAAAATGAGGAGTGCGTGTGAGGTCAGGTACCCTAGGATTCCTGTAAACTGGGGCTGCACTCATTGATTTCTCTGTTAAAGAAAGGTCACTCGTGTTTGTGCCCACGTGATTTAGCTTAGCTGATTGTGTTGTCTGCAGCTGCCTGTGTGCAAGCAAACTGAGCTCTTCAGACCTAGCTATGTGGAGTTTGTTGGTTCTCCCCATGCTTCCTTGGGAGACAGACAAGGTGCAGGAATTGTCACCTTACTTTCTTGATGCCGGGATCCAGCCCAAGGAGGATTATGCCCCCCCCCCCCCCTTCCCTTACATTGAGGGGGTTGTCAGATTCTTCTCCTGTTCCATTTTATGTGTTAGCCTGTAAAAACAATCTGTATCTTGTGCTTCTGGTCTGTGCTATTCTCATTCAGAAGTAATGTGCAACTGTAGACATATATACAGTATATTCTATTGTACTCGGACTGCTTGCGTTTTTAGGTCTCTACGGAGGGCATAGACACAGGAGCCAGGTGCAAGTAACCATGGAATTGATGGGTATACTGAGCTTCAGGTAACTCAGTGTCCTTTATTATGGTATCTGGCATATGTGTCTCTTTCTCCTTTGCTGTAAACCACTGCTGAGGCTCAGCCTGCAGTCATATTGTACTGGGTCTCAGGTATATAAAATAAAGTCCAGAACTGCTGGACGGAGTTTCGTGCAGTATTCAGTTTCATAGAGCATTTGTTGAGGAAGGTTTAGATGTATGATACATTAATTTATGACAAAAGGGATCTAAACAGTGACTATTTCAGTGAGAGAAGAATAGTTTTTGCTGCGGGGTACACTGGGCTCCACAAGGATTGGATAATGGGGTGTAGAGTAGGATCTTGATCCGAGGCACCAACAGGCTCAAAGCTTTGACTGTTCCCAGAATGCACAGCGCCGCCTCCTATATCACCCCGCCTCCCAGCACAGGAGCTCAGTTTTGTAACTTGGTGCAGCAGTAAGCAGGCACTTAACAGTGGGGCTGCTACAAGCAGCCCAAAGAAAAGCTTTTTATGAGGTAAAAAGTGAAGACTTCAAGGGCAGCAGCGGTGGTAAATGTCTTGTGACATTCACTGCTGCAGCTCCAGCTCTCCCCAGCGGCGCTGTACACTCCCGAGCCCTGGTTGCCGGGTACCTACAGCGGAGGCTCCGGTTTTCTTCACATTAGACACACACGGCTGGGGCTCGTAAGTGGGTCCCGCTTGCGGGACCCGGTCTTTATCGCGATCCGGCGCGGTCAGTAGGAGGTGGGCTGCGCGCGCTGGCGGTGGACACTGTGGCAGTACAGGCGATCCCACTAGATCACCAGGGCATGGGCGCAGGTCAGGTTTTCTCTCTAAACCAATTCTTATATCGCCCACAGTACCCAGTGGTTTTGCCAGCAGAGGGGATAAGGCTTAGACCTGAAGCCCTTCCCCCTGCCTCAGGGCGCCATTTCTAGCAAGTGTTCCCGCCCTGGAGCTGCATATCTGTCTTTTCCTCACTCCCTGTCAGTGTCTGCGGCGCTATTATCCCTCAGCTCACTGTTCCTGGGACTGCTTGGGCAAATCCTCCTATGTAAAGCCGCCTGGTTGTCAGCGCTGTGCCTTTACATGACACTTAAGTATTCTACCTGCCTTTTTAGACAGTGATAGTTAAGAAAGAGTGCACTTAGTCAGGGTTTTATAGTACAATTACCCTGTGATATACATCCAGTTCTTACTGTGTACTGTTATATCTATTGTTATATAGCTGTGTAAGCTAGTCCAGTGCAGAATTATTGTCAGTAATAACCTCTGCATTGTACAAACTGTGACTTTCTGTGTGTGCATTTGATAGCTGAGTGGTGTCCATTTTGTGTCTTTCACTCAACCTGCTATCCCTATATTCCATAACCTGAGGGGGCTTGGTGCGTCAGGTGTTATTTAATATAGGATTTTCACAAAGATATACTGTATTACGTATTTTTCTTTGATTTAGTCACCATATTTCTCCTTTATCTCTGCTAGTGCTGACTACACTGCACAGGGGTTTGGGTTCAGAGGTATAGTGCTGCTGATAATTGTACTGTGTTAACCTCATACTGCAAGTTATATCATGTCTGCTTCTGAGGGTAACGGTTCTGGGGCTGAACACACTGCTGGTGTTGCTGACGTCACGGGGCCATATGAGGAGAATATAGCAGCTCTGGTTCTAGGGGCTCCTTGCCCCCCAGTGGGACTGTGGCAACGGAGGCACATACTGACCCACCGTGGGCCGCTTTTTCCACGCTTCTGCATACGCTAGTTCATAAACAAACTCCACCTATGGGACCCCCAATGCCGGTACAACCGTATGTGGTCCTTGCAGCTAACCCACCGTGGGCGGACGATTTATCTGCTCAATGAAAGAAGTTGAACCAGTCCTTGACTACTAAAAAGTCTGACCAACGCTCGCCTAAGTCCAAGTGGTCCTCTAAGCGAGCACTTATCTCCTCACAATCCACTGCTGTCACTGACACCTTGTCTGATGAAGACTGCACATTTACTGACCCCTAAGGTTCTGACTCGGATACGGCTGATGGGGAGGATAGTTCACATGTGGATGTTCCTGATCTTTTGGAGGCTATTAAATTTAATTCTGCAGATTACGGATGATCCCGAGCCATCCGTCCCTCCTAAGAAACCAGATAGGTTCAAGCGTCAGAAGGTGGTTAAGCAAGTTTTACCTCACTCTGACCACCCAGTGGATATACGTCAGGAACCCTGGGAAATCCCGGGTACGAAGTTTGTGCCTCAAAAGAAGATGCTGGCTCGCTATTCCCTCGCGCCAGAGCGGTCTAAAAATTGGGAAACGTCTCCTCCAGTAGACTCACATGTGGCTAGGATGGTGGTTTCCTCAGCTCTGCCTGTCACTACCGTCACGTCTCTAAAAGAGCCTACGGATAAACGTGTGGAGGGTAATCTGAAAGTGATTTACACCCTCACGGGTGCTGCACAACGGCCCAATATTGCGGTTACATGGGCTGCAGAGGCTATTGTAGCATGGGCCTTGGAGTTAGAAGCTGAAATCTCTTCTGACCATGCTAGACAATGCTTGTCATATATTGTCACAGCTTCTCGCTATATTAAAGAGGCGGCTTCGGATGCCAGTATCCTAGCAGCCAAGGCCTCTACTACGTCAGTCTTGGCTCGCCGGATATTGTGGCTGAGATCCTGGTCTGTGGATCTGGACTCTAGAAAAACCCTGGAGGTACTCCCTTTCAAGGAAGATATTCTGTTTGGGGAGGACTTAAATAAGATTGTGGCTGACATGGCTACTGCCAAAACTGCCTGTCTGCCTAATACCGCGCCTTCTGTGTCGAAGGCTAAAGGTATGTCCTTTCACCCCTTTCGTCCTTCAGGTAAAGCAAAAGGTCAGGCGGGCCTGCTTATGGTACATAAGCAGGCCCACACTTCCAAACCTGGTAAGCCGAATCCCAAAAGAGCCTGGGCTGCCCGTCAGCCAGATGCCAAGACCGATAAGCCTGCCGCATGACGGGGCGGGCCTCCCCCTAGGGGATCCCAGGGTGGGGGGCCGGCTTCTAGGGTATACCCAGGAATGGTTGCAGACCACTTCAGATGCCTGGGTACGGGAAGTCGTCACTCGAGGTTACGCCATAGCCTTCAAATACCGACCCCCTCATCGATTTTGCCAGACAGACGTCCCTTTGGACCAGACAAAGGCAATAACTCTACACTCGGTGGTACAGACTCTCCTGGATACAGGAGTCGTAGTACAGGTGCCTCTTGTGCAGAGGAGCCGGGGGTACTATTCTCCGCTAGACCCATTCTAGTCCCAAAACCGAATGGGTCCTCCCGGCCCATTCTCAACCTCAAGGCATTGAACAGGTTTGTGAAGGTTTCCAAGTTCCGTATGGAAACCCTTCGCTCTCTAGTTCTGGCCTTGGGGACTACATGGTCTCCCTGGACATACAGAATGCTTACCTGCATAATCCTATAGCAGTGTCTCATCAACAATACCTGAGGTTCGCTATTGGCAACCTTCATTACCAGTTTCGGGCGTTACCTTTTGGTTTAACAACGGCTCCGCGTGTCTTCACCAAAGTTATGGCGGTGATGACGGTGATACTCCGCCGTCAAGGGGTCAGGATACTGCCGTAACTGGACGACTTGTTAATCCTGGCAAATTCCCCAGATCTTCTCCTGCGTCATCTGGATATGCACCTGGGAGCTTTGTTGGACACTCACAACCAGAGGTTCTTCTTGTCTCAGGAGAAAGTCCTGAAGATTCAGGACAGGATTCGTTGCTTCCTTTCTCGTCCGCATGTGTCGATACATTCAGCAATGCAGGTGCTGGGCCTAATGGTATCAGCATTCGACATGGTGGAGTATGCTCAATTCCATTCTCGCCCCCTCCAGATGCTGATTCTAGCCAAGTGGGACGGCCTGCCTCACCGGATCAGATCTCAAATGATCCTCTTGACTCCGGAGGTCCGTCTGTCGCTACACTGGTGGCTCCGGGACCAACAATTGTGCAGGGGTTGTCCCTTATGGATTCTGTTGACGACGGATGCCAGTCTAAGAGGTTGGGGCGTGGTGCTGGAGCAACACTCTTCGGGGTCGGTGGACCAAGGAGGAGTCTCTCCTCCCGATCAACATTCTGGAATTGCGGGCGGTCTTCAGTGCGTTGAACCTGGCCCAGCATTTAAATCAGAACCGTCCTGTTCAAGTACAGTCGGACAACGCCACCACAGTGGCTTACATAAATCATCAAGGCGGCACTCAAAGCCGTTTGGCAATGAAGGAAGTCTCATGGATTCTACGTTGGGCAGAACGCCATCTTCCGGCCATATCGGCAATATTCATTCCGGGAGTCCTCAATTGGGAAGCGGACTTTCTCAGTCGTCAGGATGTGCATGGCGGCGAGTGGGGCCTCCATCCAGAAGTGTTTCAACTCCTCGTGGAAAAGTGGGGTCTTCCAGACGTGGGTCTGATGGCGTCTCGACACAATCACAAGGTTCCGGTCTTCGGAGCAAGGACAAGGGATCCTCAAGTAGCATTCGTGGATGCGCTGGCGGTGCCGTGGAGGTTTCGGCTGCCGTATGTGTTCCCTCTGGTGTCACTCCTGCCCAGGGTAATTCGGAAGTTCAAGCAAGAAAAATGAAATCTGCTTCTCATAGCTCCAGCGTGGCCCAGACGGCACTGGTTCTCAGACCTGCAGGGCCTATCGTCAGAGCGTCCAATTCTACTTCCATAACGCCCAGACCTCCTCGTTCAGGGCCCTTGTGTCTACCAGGACCTAACCCGGCTATCTTTGACGGCGTGGCTCTTGAAGCTTCCGTCTTGAGGGCTAAGGGGTTTTCTGAAGGGGTCATTAAACTATGTTGCGGGCCTGGAAACCGGCTTCTGCTCGGATTTATCATAGGGTCTGGCATTCCTACTTTGGTGCGCATCTAACAATTATGACGCTTCCAAGTTTAGTACAGCCAAACTTTTGGCTTTTCTGCAGCAAGGCCTAGATTTAGGTCTGCGTCTGGCCTCCCTCAAGGTTCATATTTCTGCTTTGTCTGTGTGGTTTCAGAGAAAAATTGCGACTTTACCTGATGTTCATACTTTCACTCAGGGTGTGTTGCATATCCAACCTCCCTATGTTCCGCCTGTGGCTCCTTGGGACTTGTCGGTGGTTTTGGAGGCGTTGCAGGAGCCTCCATTTGAACCTCTTGGTTCAGCTGACCTTAAGTGGCTTTCCCTTAAGGTGGTGTTCTTACTGGCTATTGCCTCTGCTAGAAGAGTGTCGGGTCTGGGTGCCTTGTCTTGTAGTTCCCCATATCTGATTTTTCACCGTGACAGGGCTGTTCTTAGGACTCGTCCCAGATATTTACCTTAGGTGGTTTCTTCGTTCCACCTTAATCAGGAGATTGTGGTTTCGGCCTTTGTCTCTCCTGATTTGTCTCCCAAAGAGCGGTCTTTGGATGTGGTACGGGCTCTCTGTATCTATGTGAAGAGAACTGCTTCTATTTGAAAATCTGATTCTCTTTGTTTTGTTTGGATTTCACAAACGTGGCTGGCCTGCTCATAAGCAGACTCTGGCCAGATGGATTAGAATGCTGATTGCACATGCTTATGTGAGGGCTGGTCTGTCCGCTCCTGCTCACATTACGGCCCATTCTACTCGGTCTGTTGGACCTTCTTGGGCGGCCCAACATGGTGCGACCCTTGATCAATTGTGCAAGGCGGCTACGTGGTCCTCAGGGAACACGTTCATAAGGTTCTATGCCTTCGATACTGCCGCTTCCCAGGATGCTTCCTTTGGACGCCGGGTTCTTGTGCCCGCTACAATGCGTCCCCTCCCATAAGGAACTGCTTTAGGACATCCCCATTGTCCAATCCTTGTGGAGCCCAGTGTACTCCACAGCAGAAAACGAGTTTTATGGTAAGAACTTACTTTTGTTAAAACTCTTTCTGCGAGGTACACTGGGCTCCACAAGGCGCCCACCCTGACGCACTTAGCTTCTTTGGGTTGGTTTGGCATTATTCGCTGACACTTCTCCTGTCGTGAGAGTGTGGTGTATGTGGCTACTAACCGTTGTCTCTTTTCCTGCTACTGCATTGGGCTGGTTAACTAAAAACTGAACTCCTGTGCTGGGAGGCGGGGTGATATAGGAGGCGGCGCTGTGCATTCTGGGAACAGTCAAAGCTTTGAACCTGTTGGTGCCTCGGATCAAGATCCTACTCCACACCCCATTGTCCAATCCTTGTGGAGCCCAGTGTACCTCGCAGAAAGAGTTTTAACAAAGGTAATTTCTTACCATAAAACTCGTTATTGCTCACTACTGCACACAGAGGCCAAGAGTGTTACTGCAGTAGGTGTTCTGCAGGAATGATCAGCATCAGCTTCACGGTCTCTTTTCCCTCTATGTATGTGCAACTTCTGCCTGGCAAAGGGCATTCATAAGTCTTCTTTCCCCTGGGCACCACGCATTGTCTATCTCCTTGCTGTACAGAGCACACACTAAAACACTAGCTATTGCGATTGATACAAATAAGTGGACATATAAGATGTGTGTTGAGGGAGGCACGCTGGCTCCAATCACTCTGCTTATGTGATAAATCGCTTATCTTACTGTATATGCCAGCATATATGTGCTTGCCCCTGTATCTGACCATATAAGCAGCAGTTATACATAGTAGTAGGAGTATGGTGCTGGGCAGGGCAGAGGAAGGGTAACCCTGCAGCCTAGCTGTCTGATCTCTACTCATGGAATTGATCTGGCAGTCAGTTCCTTTGGGAACAGAGCAATGTAACATGGGTGCGCTGGTCACTTAGATGGAAAAAATCCTCGATAGACAGGAGGGGAATAAAGATTTTGAGTGGGAGGTGTAACACCCTGACCTAGCTGCACACATCTGGGACATGTATACATCTCCCCAGCCTGACCTATATATCTGTTTCCAACCTCTGTTGCCAGGCAAAGTGCAAATGCGCAGCCTGTATGGTGCTGATGGGGTTTAATCCCATTTACACCCATGTGTGCATCTCATTTACTAAGAAATTATATAATGATGTCCCCAAGATGCAAGAGATGGTCCAGGCTATTTACCACACTGGAGAATGCTCCTCCTTCACCTGCATTTACCATTTTAGTGAAGCAAGTAAAATAAAAAATGTCTGGAGCGCTGGAACAATCATAGGCGCATGCATGGCCGTCGTGAGAGTTTACACGGGGCTCACCCATAGTAAATGCGTCTGTTGTGGTCTGAACACATCTCTTTTTGAGGAGCTCTTTTATTAAAATGTATATATTGTATTACCATTATGGCGAGATGGACAGCAAATATAGGTTGTAGTACGTGTAAATTAAATATTGCTCCCATGCTAAGATGGGGCGGGTCGCTAGTGTATGATAAAATAATATGCACAACAACCCTTGCATTCTTTGGGTTCTGGGTCTGCTATACAAAATATGTATGTTATGGGTTTCCTTTAACTTGCATGAATAGTCATCTAGTTCACCTGCTGCAGTATCGGCACCACTGTTCTCTAAGTTACATTCTTTTTAATTCTGACAGATTCATTGTAGTCATCCTGGTCTGGTATGATTTTTCTGCACTCTTAACGTCAGAAGTTGCTTGTGTAACACCCTTATACACTGGTGTAATCACTGGTTCTTCTACACTAGGTTTGCTAGTGTGCACTGTGTATAGACAATCAGTCTAGCTTGAGTCTGTGCTATTCCTCCTTAGTGAATGTGTAGCCTTCGCTGTGGTCAGAGTTCTGCATGTTAAGGAGTTGCTGTTTTTTCACAAGTAGTGCAGTCTTATGATGTCATGAGCTGTTTCTGAGTTTGGATTTACTTTTCTTCACTGCAGACAATCTGTTGGACAAAGGTGAGACATGACTAGTTTCTTTACAAACTCACTAAGTATCCTTCTCGGCATACAACCTCAATAGTCCGTACTAGTGGAGATTTTGTCCAGATGATCTGGGTGGCTATCCACCAATCATTCTTAGTGGTGTATTTCTAGGGTGCCAGTATGTATACCTCACTGTTTGGACAGATTCTTTTGCTTATTAATGAAAAATTTTTCGCAGCAGGGTACATAGGGTTCCACAGGGAACATTGGGGTGTAGTGATGGATGAGGCATCCGGGCACCAACAGTCAAAGCTTTAGCTGTCCCAGCATGCATAGCTTCCCTCCTCTATAACCCCGCCTCCAGGCACTGGTAGCTCAGTTGGTGCCTGCAGCATAGCAGGCGCCCTAAACAGTGGGCTGCTCATGCAGCCCTGAAAGCTTTTTATTTTTCTTCAACTTTTACTGGATTTTTCTTAGAGCTAGCAGCGCTGTAAGTCCGGCTGACTTCAGCGCTGTTGCGCCATTACCCCCATGCAGGCTCCGCATACTTCCACTTGTTGAGGCCGGGTACTTGCGTCAGGGACCTCCATTGCTTCAGGCACTGCTGTGGACCGTTTCCCAGGGTTGCACGGGCGACACAGGGGCAGTTAAGAGGGACTTCTCGTGGGACTCGCCTTTAATTTGCGATCCTCCGCGGTCCATCTCCCTAGAATGCTGGTGTGGACAAGGTCTGCGAGCAGGGACCCCACTGGACAACCAGGGCTGAAGGACACATGTCTAGGTGTATTAACACCTGCTTAGTAAGGCCCGCTGTACCTGGGGTTGAGGACCAGCATAGGGGAGGGGACGCTTGACCTGTAGCCTCTCTCCCGGCTCTGGGCGCCATCTCAAGCAGATTTCCCGCCCTGGAGCTGCGTTACTCTCCCTTACAGAGACCGGGCAGCCATTGCACAGCATAGCAGCAGCAGGTGTTCAGGATTGCTGGGCAAAGTCTCCCTATAAAAACACCTATACAGAACAGGTTTTTACACCACTTGCATTATCCTGCCGGCCTCACAAGGTCGTGTCAGTTGATGTGTGTTCTCTGCAGTTATATTGTACAAGTTTCTGCATTATCCTACCTGCCTCATAGGGCTGTGTTAGTGATATAAGGGTCCATTGCAGTATTCGTGTATAATTTTCTGGATTGAATGTGACCGTGTGCCTTGTTTCTGCTGTTTCGTTTAACTTTCAAGGGTATCCCAGATATCTATCACTGCTGTTCATCCCTTGAGCTCAGGTGCTGTTTGGGTTGCTAACTATATGGAGTTATATAAGTATATTAGATCTGTTACAGTCACATAATTCCCTGTACCTTTATACCCTTCATTGATTGTACTATACTTGCTCATTTGTTATGCTACAATGTCTTAACAAAAAAGGGCGCAAACAGGCTGTAGCCGCTGTATTACTTTCCTGCAGTGTGTGTTCATCCGGTTTATCTGAGGAGGACATGTTACATGACGGTCTGTGTGCTGTTTGTTGTACAGCTCCCAGTAGTCTACTGCTCTTGCCCCTGTACAGGAGCCCCCATGGGCTGCCTTTTCAACACTTCTGGGTTCCCTGGTAGACCGCCTTGCGCCCCCTATGTGTCCGCCTGTGGTTTTACACCTTAATGTGGTTCCCGTGGTTACTCAGTCTTTTGTGGATAATTTATCTACTCAGCTGCAGCAACTAAATCAGTCTCTGACAAGGCAAAAGGCTTCCATAGGACAGAAAGGTGTCTCTAGTCTTTCTAAGCGGGCTACCTCATCCTCACAATCTACAGTGCTGTCTGATGTCTTATCAGAAGAGGAGGGGGAGCACATGGCTCTTTCTGACACAGACTCCTGTGTTGCAGAGGAGGACTTCCCTTTGTCTTTAGATGTCCCTGCCCTTGTGGATGCTATTAAGCATATCCTTCAGCTCACACATAGTAACATAGTATCTGAGGTTGAAAAAAGACAATTGTCCATCGAGTTCAACCTATTTGTGGTCTCCTATGCATGATGATTTGACTAAAATTTCTGACTGATGCTGCTGTCAGCCGTTGCATTTTATCCCTATTTATAGTAACTATAATGCATGACTATGCACCATACCCCTGGGTATCCTTATTCATTAGGAATTTATCTAACCCATTCTTAAAGGTGTTGACAGATTCCGCCATTACAACTCCCTTGGGCAGGGAATTCCACACACACATTGTCCTTACCGTGAAAAAGCCTTTACGCCGTATTGTGCGGAATCTCCTCTCCTCTAACCTGAGCGAGTGTCCACGAGTCCTCTGTGTTGATCTAACCAAAAACAGATCCAGCGCAAGCTCTGTGTATTGTCCCCTTATATATTTGTAGATGTTGATCATATCCCCTCTTAGTCTCCGCTTTTCCAATGTAAACATGCCTAGTCTTTCAAGCCTTTCCTTGTATTCCATCGTCTCCATGCCCTTAATTAGTTTGGTCGCCCTCCTCTGTACCTTTTCAAGCTCCAGGATATCCTTCTTGTAGTACGGTGCCCAGAATTGTACACAGTATTCAAGGTGTGACCTCACTAGTGATTTACATAACGGGAGTATAATACTCTCGTCCCTATGAGGAGGAATCCACTACTCTGGCAAAGAAAACTGATATGTTTAACCGCTTGCCTGGCTTTGTCGCATCAGATGCGACATGCCTGCAAGGGATATATCTGACCAGGTCGCACAGGGTGCGACTAGTCAGATAAACAGTGTTAGCAGCGGCAGGGAAGGGAAACTTTCCTCCGCTGCTGCTCTGAGGGACCGAAAGGTTCCTCTGCCTTCCAGCACCCAGCCCCCAGTGTTGCCGTGCTGCCGATCATTGCTGATCGGTCAGCATGGCAGGATCCCCCAGACAATAGCAGCCGCTGATGAGTGTAAATCATCGCCCCCAGACCTTCCCTGTGTACCTGCCAGCTGTCCTGGCTCTAAAAACTAAAGACGCAATGTCCGCCCTCCCCGACCATTTCTGAGCAGGTTTTGGGCAAAAAAGTGGTTAAAAAGCAGCAGGTGGTTAAAGCTGAATTACTCCACTCTGACGGGAACCCTGGGCTACACTGGGTAAGAAATTCCCAGTCTCTAAAAGTGCTTTGGCCCGTTACAGCGTTCCTACTGAAATTTGTAACAAGTGAGAAAATCCACCACCTGTAGATTCTCATGTCACCCGTCTAGTGCATAGGTCTGCAAACTCAGTCCTCATTACCCCACACAGTGCATGTTTTGCAGGTCTCCTCACAGAATCACAAGTGAAATAATTAACTCCACCTGCGGATCTTTTAAAATGTGTCTGTGAGTAATTGCTGGGTTACCTGCAAAACATGCACTGTGTGGGGTAATGAGGACCGAGTTTGCAGACCTATGGTCTAGTGCAGTGTTTTTCAACCCCTGTGCCGTGGCACACTAGTGTGCCCTAAACAGTCTCCAGGTGTGCCGCCATAGAAGCACAGCCAGGTCTATCAGTGCTTTGCCGCTTCTGATGCCCTGTAACTATCAATACTGGTGGCTTTAGTGGTTGCAGTGCCAGTTCTAATTTTGGGCCTGGGCAATGTCTTCTGGCTTTCTGAGATGTGGCTCATGCGTTACCTATGGAGAAGCTGCGACATGACATCCTAGGACACGCAACTGAACCATGCATCACCATTATATTTGAATGTGCCTTAGCAATATTTAAATCTTGTTCAGTGTGCCGCAAGTTGTAAAAGGTTGAAAATCTCTGGTCTAGTGGTATCCTCCACTTTACCGGTTACGACTGTCACCTCTCTGAAGGAATCGACAGATAAACGTATTGAGGGTTGCCTGAAATCTATTTACTCCCTTATGGGTGCTGTTCATAGGCCTCTTGGGCCGCAAAGATTATAGAAGCCTGGGCACAGGCTTTAGAAGAAAAATGAGGAAAGCCGACAGTACCTGACTCATATTAAAACTACTACTTCTTATAGTCAAGAAGCATCCTCTGAGGAGTGTGTGTTGGCCGCTAAGGTGTCAACCACATCCATTCTGGCACGCCTTATTTTATGGCTGAAGCCTTGGAAAGTGGACTTAGATTCCAAGAAGACTTTGGAAATACTCACAAGGGACATACTCTTTGAGGAAGAGTTAAACAAAATTGTTTTCTCCTTGGCCTCTGCCAAAACGGCTTTCCTTCCTCAGCATAACCCTGCACAGAAGGCAAAGAGCACTACTATTCACTCCTTTCGGCCTCAGGTGAAAGCAAAAGGTCAGTCATTCCCCAAATAATCTCGTCTGCTCAAACCTTCCAAGGCCAAACACCGGCTGCTTAATGAGACAGTCCTTGGCTACACGCCAGCCGGCTGTTTAATCAGACAAGTCTGCAGCCTGACGGGGCGGGCCTCCTCCTGGGGGACCCCAGGGTGGGAGGCAGACTTCTGCACATTGCACAAGGTTGGCACACTACCACTTCAGATGACTGGGTGCTAGAGGTCGTTTCTCACGGGTACACCATCTCGTTCAAGGGACACCCCCGTCACCAGTTCTTCCCCACAGGCCTTCCAGCAGACCCGATAATGGTGCACACATTGCAAAATGTAGTCTGTTCTCTACTACACTCAGGAGTGATTTGTGGTGGTTCCTCTGCACAGAGGGGCTGACCCTGTTTTTGGTCCAAAAACCCATCGGGTCCCACTGACCCATCCTCAGCCACAAATATCTGAACAAGTTTGTGAGGGTGTCCAAGTTTTGTACGGAAACTTTACGGTTAATAGTTCTGGCTCTGGAGCAAGGGGACTACATGGTTTCTCTGTATATTCAGGATGCGTATCTGCATATTCCTATTGCCACTTCTCACCAGCAGTATCTGTGTATTGATATTGGCAACCTGAACTTTCAAGCGCTGCCATTTGGCCTGGCCACGGCCTCTTGCATCTTCATGAAGGCGATGGCCGTTATGACAGCCTATTTGTCTTACGTCCTAGAGGATGCTGGGGTCCATTTAGTACCATAAGGTATAGACGGGTCCTTTGGGAGCCATTGGCACTTTAAAAGTTTAATAGAGTGGCCTGGCTCCTTCCTCTAAGCCCCTCTTACCAGACTCAGTTTAGAAAATGTGCCTGGAGGAGTCGGTCACAGCTAGGGGAGCTCTTAGTTTTTCTGGTTTTATTATTTTTCTGAGTTAGGTACAGGCAGGCTGCTGGCAACAGCCTCCCTGTTTCGTGGGACTTAGGGGGGGGGGGGGGGGGGGGGGGAGTAGGAACCAACTCTAGAAGTTAATGGTTCTCTTATCTCCTCTGACAGGACACTGAGCTCCTGAGGGTGCTGATCGCAAGCCCACGAGGCGACCGCTCACTCCAGCATGGCCGCCACCCCCTAACAGAGCCAGAGGAAAGAGTGGTGAGTATAGTGCCGGCGGCCCGGGAAGCGGGTCACCGGCGGGAATGGCAGGACACGGGTGTGAGCGCAGCTTGGACAGGCTGCGCTCCGGAAGGCTCAGCGGCACACTGTGTACGGCGCTGTCAGGGGCTTCCTGGGCCAGCGCATTCACCCTACACTGGTCACATGATGCTAATGGGCTAATCCCACTGTTAGCAGCAAATTACCTCAGGCCATTATAAACAACTAAGTGCGGGAAGAAGCTCAATTACAAGGGGCGGGACTTCTCCTCAGAGTGGATCCAGCACTCACCAGCACCATTTTCTCCCTGCAGATCATCAGAAGGAGACGCTGACAGGGAGCGCTGCCCTCCACATAACTCCAGCATACCTCTGCGGTGCCAGGGTGTTATTGACAGGGGGGAGAGTTATTTTAGAGCTGATTACCCTATTAAGGTTACTCGTCACCACCGGGCTTTTACTGTATTTACTGCCTACTGGTGCGCTGTGTGGCTGGCTCCTTATACTCTGTGACTCTCTGAAGATACTCTGGGGGAAACTGTGTCTGACATTTTCCTGTGTGTGTATTTATCCACATTACCATGTCGAAGGGCTCTGTATCCTGTGCTGCAGAGTGGGTATCTTCTCCTGAAGAGTCTATCCCATGTACTCAGGACTGCAATGTGCTTTCCCAACCTGTCTAATCCGAACCCCCTTGGGTGGATTCTTTAAGGGGAATGATATCACAGATTTCATGAAGGATGACACATAATGAGAAAGAGACGCAGTTTTTGAGAGAGTCTGTAGAGGAATTACATAATTCAGCTCCTACTCCCTCCCATACCCCACCTACATACCCTAAAAAATGTACACTTGCCCAAATAATGCAAGTTGACACTGATACCGACTCTGATACAGGGGATGGTGATGTGGATATGCAAGAGGGGGATGCATCCCTTGCTAAAGGGGTGCAGTTGATGGTTGAAGCCATTAGGGATGTTTTGCATATTACTGAGAAGGTACCTGAGCCGGAAGGGAAATATTTTTTTCTCTAACGTCCTAAGTGGATGCTGGGGACTCCGTAAGGACCATGGGGAATAGCGGCTCCGCAGGAGACTGGGCACATCTAAAGAAAGCTTTAGGACTATCTGGTGTGCACTGGCTCCTCCCCCTATGACCCTCCTCCAAGCCTCAGATCTCTGTGCCCGAACGAGAAGGGTGCACACTAGGGGCTCTCCTGAGCTTCTTAGTGAAAGTTTTAGTTTAGGTTTTTTATTTTCAGTGAGACCTGCTGGCAACAGGCTCACTGCATCGAGGGACTAAGGGGAGAAGAAGCGAACTCACCTGCGTGCAGAGTGGATTGGGCTTCTTAGGCTACTGGACATAAGCTCCAGAGGGACGATCACAGGCCCAGCTTGGATGGGTCCCAGAGCCGCGCCGCCGGCCCCCTTACAGAGCCAGAAGGCAGAAGAGGTCCGGAAAATCGGCGGCAGAAGACGTCCTGTCTTCAACAAGGTAGCGCACAGCTCTGCAGCTGTGCGCCATTGCTCTCAGCACACTTCACACTGAGGGTGCAGGGCGCTGGGGGGGGGCGCCCTGAGACGCAATAATAAACACCTTGGATGGCAAAAAATGCATCACATATAGCTCCTGGGCTATATGGATGCATTTAACCCCTGCCAAAATACATAAAAAAACGGGTGATAAGGCCGCCGATAAGGGGGCGGAGCCTATCTCCTCAGCACACTGGCGCCATTTTCCCTCACAGCTCCGTTGGAGGGAAGCTCCCTGGCTCTCCCCTGCAGTCACTACACTACAGAAAGGGTTAAAAAAGAGAGGGGGGCACAAATTAGGCGCAGTATTAACTATACAGCAGCTATAAGGGGAAAAACACTTATATAAGGTTATCCCTGTATATATATATAGCGCTCTGGTGTGTGCTGGCAAACTCTCCCTCTGTCTCCCCAAAGGGCTAGTGGGGTCCTGTCCTCTATCAGAGCATTCCCTGTGTGTGTGCTGTATGTCGGTACTTTTGTGTCGACATGTATGAGGAGAAAAATGATGTGGAGACGGAGCAGATTGCCTGTAATAGTGATGTCACCCCCTAGGGGGTCGACACCTGAGTGGATGAACTGTTGGAAGAAATTACGTGACAGTGTCAGCTCTGTATAAAAGACAGTGGTTGACATGAGACAGCCGGCTACTCAGCTTGTGCCTGTCCAGACGTCTCATAGGCCGTCAGGGGCTCTAAAGCGCCCGTTACCTCAGATGGCAGATATAGACGCCGACACGGATACTGACTCCAGTGTCGACGGTGAAGAGACAAATGTGACTTCCAGTAGGGCCACACGTTACATGATTGAGGCAATGAAAAATGTTTTACACATTTCTGATAATACGAGTACCACCAAAAAGGGGTATTATGTTCGGTGAGGAAAAACTACCTGTAGTTTTCCTGAATCTGAGAAATTAAATGAGGTGTGTGATGATGCGTGGGTTTCCCCCGATAACAACTGATAATTTCTAAAATGTTATTGGCATTATATCCTTTCCCGCCAGAGGTTAGGGTGCGTTGGGAAACACCCCCTAGGGTGGATAAAGCGCTCACACGCTTGTAAGGGCTCTATCCTCTCCTGAGATGGCCACCCTTAAGGATCCTGCTGATAGAAAGCAGGAGGGTATCCTAAAATGTATTTACACACATACTGGTGTTATACTGCGACCAGCAATCGCCTCAGCCTGGATGTGCAGTGCTGGGTTGGCGTGGTCGGATTCCCTGACTGAAAATATTGATACCCTAGATAGGGACAGTATATTTTTGCCTATAGAGCATTTGAAAGATGCATTTCTATATATGCGTGATGCACAGCGGAATATTTGCCGACTGGCATCAAGTCTAAGTGCGTTGTCCATTTCTACCAGTAGAGGGTTATGGACACGTCAGTGGTCAGGTGATGCGTATTCCAAACGGCATTTGGAAGTATTGCCTTATTAAGGGGAGGAGTTATTTGGGGTCGGTCTTTCAGACCTGGTGGCCACGGCAACAGCTGGGAAATCCACGTTTGTACCCCAGGTCGCCTCTCAACATGAGAAGACGCCGTATTATCAGGCGCAGTCTTTTCGTGGATAAGCGGGCAAAAGGTTACTCATTTCTGCCCCGTGACAGAGGGAGAGGAAAAAGGCTGCAGAAATCAGCCAGTTCCCAGGAACAGAAACCCTCTCCCGCCTCTGCCAAGCCCTCAGTATACGCTGGGGCTTTACAAGCAGAATCGGGCACGGTGGGGGGCCCGTCTCAATGAATTTCAGCGCGCAGTGGGCTCACTCGCAAGTAGACCCCTGGATCCTTCAGGTGATATCTCAGGGGTACAAATTAGAATTCGAGACGTCTCCCCCTCGCCGTTTCCTAAAGTCGGCTTTACCGATGTCTCCTTCTGACAGGGAGACAGTTTTGGAAGCCATTCACAAGCTGTATTCCCAGCAGGTGATAATCAAGATACCCCTCCTGCAACAGGGAACGGGGTATTATTCCACACTGTTGTGGTACCGAAGCCGGACGGCTCGGTGAGACCGATTCTAAATCTAAAATCTTTGAACACTTACATACAGAGGTTCAAATTCAAGATTGAGTCACTCAGAGCAGTGATTGCGAACCTGGAAGAAGGGGACTACATGATGTCTCGGGACATCAAGGATGCTTACCTTCATGTCAAAATTTACCCTTCTCACCAAGGGTACCTCAGGTTTATGGTACAGAACTGTCACTATCAGTTCAGACGCTGTCGTATGGATGGTCCACGGCACCCCGGGTCTTTACCAAGGTAATGGCCGAAATGATGATATTCCTTCAAAGGAAGGGAATTTTAGTTATCCCTTACTTGGACAATTCCCTGATAAGGGTAAGATCCAGGGAACAGTTGGAGGTCGGTGTAGCACTATCTCAGGTAGTGTTGCTGCAGCACGGTTGGATTCTCAATATTCCAAAATCGCAGCTGGTTCCGACGACTTGTCTTCTGTTCCTAGGGATGATCCTGGACACAGTCCAGAAAAAGGTGTTTCTCCCGGAGGAGAAACCAGGGAGTTATCCGAGCTAGTCAGGAACCTCCTAAAACCGAGCCAAGTCTCAGTGCATCAATGCACAAGGGTTCTGGGTAAAATGGTGGCTTCCTACGAAGCAATCCCATTCGGCAGATTCCACGCAAGAACTTTCCAGTGGGACCTGCTGGACAAATGGTCCGGGTCGCATCTTCAGATGCATCAGCAGGTAACCCTGTCACCAAGGACAAGGGGTCCCTCCTGTGGTGGTTGCAGAGTGCTCATCTTCTAGAGGGCCGCAGATTCGGCATTCAGGACTGGGTCCTGGTAACCACGGATGCCAGCCTGCGAGGCTGGGGAGCAGTCACACAGGGAAGGAATATCCAGGACTTATGGTCAAGCCTGGAGACATCACTTCACATAAATATCCTGAAGCTAAGGGACATTTACAATGCTCTAAGCTTAGCAAGACCTCTGCTTCAAGGTCAGCCGGTGTTGATCCAGTCGGACAACATCACGGCAGTCACCCACGTAAACAGACAGGGTGGCACAAGAAGCAGGAGGGCAATGGCAGAAGCTGCAAGGATTCTTCGCTGGGCGGAAAATCATGTGATAGCACTGTCAGCAGTATTCATTCCGGGAGTGGACAACTGGGAAGCAGACTTCATCAGCACGACCTCCACCCGGGAGAGTGGGGACTTCACCCAGAAGTCTTCCACATGATTATAAACCGTTGGGAAAAACTCGACAGGTATTGCGCCAGGTCCAGGGACCCTCAGGCAATAGCTGTAGACGCTCTGGTAACACCGTGGGTGTACCAGTCAGGGTATGTGTTCCCTCCTCTGCCTCTCATACCCAAGGTACTGAGATTGATAAGATGGAGAGGAGTAAGCACTATATTCGTGGCTCCGGATTGGCCAAGAAGGACTTGGTAACCGGAACTTCAAGAGATGCTCACGGAGGATCCGTGGCCTCTACCTCTAAGAAGGGACCTGCTCCAGCAAGGACCCTGTCTGTTCCAAGACTTACCGCGGCTGCGTTTGACGGCATGGCGGTTGAACGCCGGATCCTGAAGGAAAAAAAAAAAAGGCATTCCGGATGAAGTCATCCCTATCCTGATCAAAGCCAGGAAGGATGTAACCGCAAAAACATTATCACCGCAATTGGCGAAAATATGTTGCGTGGTGCGAGGCCAGTAAGGCCCGACGGTGGAAATTCAACTGGGTCGATTCCTACATTTCCTGCAAACAGGAGTGTCTATGGGCCTGAAATTGGGGTCCATTAAGGTTCAAATTTCGGCCCTGTCAATTTTCTTCCAAAAAGAACTAGCTTCAGTCCCTGAAGTTCAGACGTTTGTAAAAGGGGTACTGCATATACAGCCTCCTTTTGTGCCTCCAGTGGCACTTTGGGATCTCAAATGTAGTTTTGGGTTCCAAAAGTCGCATTGGTTTGAACCACTTAAATCTGTGGAGTTAAAATATCTCACATGGAAAGTGGTCATGCTGTTGGCCCTGGCCTAGGCCAGGCGCGTCAGAATTGGCGGCTTTATCCTGAAAAAGCCCTTATCTGATGTTCCATTCGGACAGGGCGGAATTGAGGACTCGTCCTCAGTTTCTCCCTAAGGTGTTTTCAGCGTTTCACCTGAACCAACCTATTTGTGGTGCCTGCGGCTACTAGGGACTTGGAGGACTCCAAGTTGCTAGACGTTGTCAGGGCCCTGAAAATATATGTTTCCAGGAGGGCTGGAGTCAGGAAATCTGACTCGCTGTTTATCCTGTATGCACCCAACAAGCTGGGTGCTCCTGCTTCTAAGCAGACTATTGCTCGTTGGATTTGTAGTACAATTCAGCTTGCACATTCTGTGGCAGGCCTGCCACAGCCAAAAATCTGTAAATGCCCACTCCACAAGGAAGGTGGGCTCATCTTGGGCGGCTGCCCGAGGGGTCTCGGCTTTACAACTTTGCCGAGCAGCTACTTGGTCAGGAGCAAATACGTTTGTAAAATTCTACAAAATTGATATCCTGGCTGAGGAGGACCTGGAGTTCTCTCATTTGGTGCTGCAGAGTCATCCGCACTCTCCCGCCCGTTTGGGAGCTTTGGTATAATCCCCATGGTCCTTACGGAGTCCCCAGCATCCACTTAGGACGTTAGAGAAAATAAGAATTTACTTACCGATAATTCTATTTCTCATAGTCCGTAGTGGATGCTGGGCGCCCATCCCAAGTGCGGATTGTCTGCAATACTTGTACATAGTTATTGTTACAAAAATCGGGTTATTATTGTTGTGAGCCATCTTTCAGAGGCTCCTCTGTTATCATGCTGTTAACTGGGTTCAGATCACAGGTTATACGGTGTGATTGGTGTGGCTGGTATGAGTCTTACCCGGGATTCAAAATCCTTCCTTATTGTGTACGCTCGTCCGGGCACAGTATCCTAACTGAGGCTTGGAGGAGGGTCATAGGGGGAGGAGCCAGTGCACACCAGATAGTCCTAAAGCTTTCTTTAGATGTGCCCAGTCTCCTGCGGAGCCGCTATTCCCCATGGTCCTTACGGAGTCCCCAGCATCCACTACGGATTATGAGAAATAGAATTATCGGTAAGTAAATTCTTATTTATTTTTTTACAGAAAATAAGAAATCCTCTCTCACCTTCCCTGCTTCTAAAGAGCAGAACTCTTTATTTGAAAAATCCTGGGAAAACCCAAAGAAAAAATTCCAGATCCCTAAAAGAATTCTTATTGCTTTCCCTTTCCCTGAAGAGGATAGAAAGAAATTGGAAACTCCACCTATAGTAGACGCTTCTGTATCTAGGTTGTCTAAAAAGGTGGTTATACCTGTCCTTGGTTCAACCGCCCTAAAGGAGCCAGCTGACCGCAGGATTGAGACTACGCTCAAATTTATATACACTGCTACAGGCGTGGCTTTAAGGCCCACTATTGCTTGTGCGTGGATTTCTAAAGCCATAGTAAAGTGGTCAGGCACATTACTAGAGGACTTAGATGCTATGGATAGGTGTGGCATTGATTTGTTTTTACGTTGCATACAGGATTCTGCTGGATTCATGGTGGAGGCTATGAAAGACCTTGGAATGCTGAATGCAAGGATTACTTCCATGGCAGTATCAGCATGCAGAGGACTCTGGCTACGCTAATGGACTACCGAAGCAGAATCCAAGAAAAGCGTGTAGAACCTACCCTTCACAGGTCAGTCTCTGGGGATGCGTGGATTTCCACGGCAACTGCGGGTAAGTCCACCTTTCTCCCCTCAGCGGCTCTTCCGACTAGGAAATATTTTCCTATGTCTACGCTGCTGTCCTTTCGGACCGCAAAATTTAAAAAATCCAAATCTCCTTTCACCTTCTTTAGGGGTAGTCGGGGAAAATCCCAAAAAACTGCTCTAACAGTTTTTCAGGAAGAGAGACCATGTTCTGTCTCCTCAAAATCTTCAGCATGACGGCGGACCTCCCAGCCTGGGGATCGGGCAGGTGGGAGCAAGACTAAAAAAATTTCAGTCAAATCTGGGTGTCATCAGGCCTAGACCCCTGGGTGATGTAAATTGTTACCCAGGTCTACAGACTGGAGTTTCAGGAACTCCCACCTCACAGATTATTCAAATCAGGCTTGCCAGTTTCACTGACAGAAAGTGCTATCCTACAGGAAGCCATTCAAAAATTGGTCTAAACAGATATTATTGTCCCAGTTCCACCTCACCTACACCACAGGGATTATTATTCCAACCTGTTTGTGATGCCGAAACCGGATGGTTCGGTAAGGCCGATTTTAAACCTAAAGTCATTGAACCCCTACTTAAGGGAATTCACATTCAAGATAGAATCTCTGAGAGCGGTGATCTCAGGTCTGGATGAGGGGGAATTCCTAGTATCTCTGGATATCAAGGATGCGTACCTTCGCATTCCGATCTGGCCGCCTCACCATGCTTATCTCAGATTTGTCAGTATCCGTTCCAAGCGCTGTCCTTTGGCCTCTCCACAGCACCGAGAGTGTCCACCAAGGTCATGGCAGAGATAATGCTACTCCTCCGCAGGCAAGGAGTGAACATAATTCCATATCTGGACGATCTCCTGATAAAAGCGTTTTCCAGGGATAGGTTGTTGCAGAGCATTGCTCTCTCAACTCGACTACTCCCAGGATTATGGGAGGATCCTGAACCTCCCAAAGTCACATTTGGAACAGACAAGGAGACTGCCCTTCCTGGTGATGATATTCGACACGCAAGTTCAGAGAGTATTTCTGCCGATGGAGAAAGCGTTGGTGATCCAATCAATGGTACGGGATGTCCTAAAGCCAGCCCGAGTATCTGCTTTACAGCTTTGCCGAGCAGCTACTTGGTCTGGGTCAAACACATTTGCCAAGTTCTACAAGTTCGATACTTTGGCCTCTGAGGACCTAAAGTTTGGTAAGTCAGTTCTGCAGGAACCTCAGCACTCTCCATCCCATACTGGGAGCTTTGGTACATCCCCATGGTACTAAATGGACCACAGCATCCTCTAGGACGTAAGAGAAAATAGGATTTTAATTACCTACCTGTAAATGATTTTCTCGTAGTCCGTAGAGGATGCTGAGCGCCCGCCCAGTACTTCGTATTCCTACTTGTTACTTGGTTCAGTATTGTTGTTTCAGCCGTTGCTGAATTGTTCCATGTTTGTTAGCTTGGCTTTCCTTTTTGTTATGTGTGAGCTGGTGTGAATCTCACCACTATCTGTGTATTTTCTTCTCTCGAAGTATGTCAGTCTCCTCGGGCACAGTGTCTACACCGAGTCTGGTAGAAGGGGCATAGAGGGAGGAGCCAACTCTTCAAGTGCCAGTGGCTCCCAATGGACCTGCCTATACCCCATGGTACTAAATGGACCCCAGCATCCTCTACGGACTACGTGAAAAGGATTTACCGGTAGGTAGTTAAAATCCTATTTCTCTAACGTCCTAGATGATGCTGGGGTCCACATTGGTACCATGGGATTTAGACGGTTCTACAAGGAGCCACTGGCACTTTAAGAGTTTAACACTGTGGGCTGGCTCCTCCCTCTCTGCCCCTCCTACCAGAATCAGTTTAGGAAATGTGCTTGACGGAGCCGGTCACAGCTATGGAAGCTCCATAGGAGTTTTCCTGGTTTTCTTATTTTTATTAGGGTTAGGCACAACAGCCTCCCTGCTTCGTGGGACTTGGAGGGAGAGGGGAAGGGAGGGAAGAGTATTGTCCAACCCTGGGAGGTAAATGGCCACTATCTCCGCTGACAGGACCCTGAGCTCCTGAGGGTGATGACCGTTAGCCGCCCCAGGTGACCCTCACTCCCACAGCCTGCCGCCACCCCCTAACAGAGCCAGAAGATTCCGGTGGTGAGTGTGTCACCGGTGACCTGACAAGTGGGGAATGGTGGCAACAGGGTAGGAGCGCAGTACTAACTGCGCTCCGGAGTGCTCAGCGGTACATCAGTGCGGTGCCAGGAGGGGCGCCCTAAGTCAGCAACATGAATACCCTACACTGGTCACTAAAAGGGCTTTCAGAGACCTCGGTAACGCTGACTGCTAGAATCCTCCGGCCAGTATAAAATTTGAAAGTGCAGGAAGACGCGCCATCATTAGGGGGTGGAGCTTCTCAGAGCGAATCCAGCAGCATTCAGCACCATTTTCCTCCCTGCAGATCAAGTTACAGAGATGCTGACAGGGAGTGCTGTCCCTCCACACGACTCCAGCTATCCTGTGCAGTACCAGGGGGTTGTAGAAGGGGGTGCTGTGTGTTTACTGTGTAGTCTATTAAGGTACACAGTCAGCGCCAGGTATTTCTGTTATAACTACCTAGTGAAGCACTGTGTGTGTGCGTCGGCTCCAAGCTCTGTGTTTCTCTGAAGGTACTTGGTGGGGAAATTGTGTCTGACATTTTCCGGTGTGTGTGGGTGTATGCTTTCTTACATAGCCATGTCCAGGGACTCTGTGTCTTATGCTGCAGAGGACATTTCTTCTCCAGAGGAATCCATTCCATGTACACAGGAATGTAATGTCTTGTCTCAAATCGCTATTACTGACCTCTATTAAGGGAATGATCTCTCAGATCTCTACTAGGGTAGCTCACACTGAGACTGAAACTCTGGTTTTAAAGAATTCTATGGCAGTTTGGTCAGGTTCTGTTCCTATTCCTTCAAAAAGCTCTAGTATTTACCCACAGAAACGTGCACTTGCCCAGATTATGCAAGATGACATGGA
This sequence comes from Pseudophryne corroboree, assembly GCF_028390025.1. Taxonomy (NCBI): domain Eukaryota; kingdom Metazoa; phylum Chordata; class Amphibia; order Anura; family Myobatrachidae; genus Pseudophryne; species Pseudophryne corroboree. The sequence continues at coordinate 655,407,813 of NC_086447.1, forward strand.
TACACGGCAGATGGTGATGGGGATTTGCTGAGGTGGGTGGCATCCCTGCCAAAGGGGGTGTAGCTCATGATTGAGGCCATTAGAGATGTGTTAAACATTACTGACACAACGCCTGAGCAGGTTGAGGAGGCTTACTTCACAGACAATAAGAAAGCCTCGCTAACCTTCCCTGCGTCTAAAGAATTAAACGCTTTATTTAAAAAATTCTGGGAACCACGGAGAAAAATATTCCAGATCCCCAAGAAGGTTCTGGTTGCTTTTCCTTTTCCTGAGGAGTATAGAAAAAGATAAGAAAACCCTCCCATAGTTGACGCATCTGTCTCCAGACTGTCAAAAAAGGTGGTTTTACCTTTCCCTGGTTCTACCGCATTAAAAGAACCGGCTGATCGTAAGATTGATACTACACTCAAATCCATATACACTGCTTCAGGGGTGGCCTTAAGGCCTACTATTGCCTGAGCATGGATTTCTAAAGCTATAGTAAAGTGGTCAGGCACGTTACTAGAGGACTTGGATACAATGGATAGAACTGACATTGAACTATTTTTACGTAACATACAGGATTCTGCGGGGTTTATGGAGGAGTCCATGAAGGACCAGGGTACGCTGAATGCAAGGATATCTTCCATGTTGGTCTCAGCTCGCAGGGGACTGGCTACGTCAATGGTCTGCAGACTAGGAATCCAGGAGAATTGTGGAGAACCTACCCTACACAGGTTAGGCTCTCTTTGGGGAAGCGTTGGATACGAGGATTTCCACAGCAACCACGGGAAAGTCACCTTTTCTTCCCTCAACTACGCCTTCTGCGAATAATCCCTTTTCTTCCTCTGCATCGCGGTCCTTTCAGACCGCTAAGACAAAAAGTCCAAGCCTCCTACCACCTTCTTTAGAGGTGGGCGGTCAAAATCCAAAAAGCCTGCACCTGCAGGTTCCCAGGACAAGAAGACTGCTTCTGGTACCTCAAAATCCTCAGCATGACGGTGGACAACACAGCCTAGAGGATAGGCTGGTGGGGGTGAGACTCAGACATTTCAGCCACGTCTGGGTGTCGTCCAGCCTGGATCCCTGGGTACAGGAACTTGTGTCCCAGGGGTACAGACTGGAGTTTAAAGAAACCCCGCCTCACCGATTCTTCAAATCAGGCATACCAGCTTTGCTGACTGACAGGGCTATCCTACAGGAAGCCATCCAAAAATTGGAAAAGTCAGAGGTCATTGTTCCAGTTTCACCTCATATGCAAAACATGGGTTACTATTCAAACCTTTTCATGGTACCAGAACTGGATGGTTCGGTCAGACCGATTTTAAACTTGAAATCACTAAACCCTTATCTAAGGGTGTTCAAGTTCAAAATGGAGTCTCTGAGAGCGGTGATCTCAGGTCTGGAGGAAGGGGAGTTTCTGGTATCCCTGGATATCAAGGATGTGTATCTCCACATTCCGATTTGGCCACCGCACCAGGCTTATCTCAGATTTGCACTGTTAGACTGTTACTATCCGTTTCAGGTACTGCCATTCGGTCTCTCCATGGCACTGAGGGTGTTCACCAAGGTGATGGCAGAGATGATGGTTCACCGCAGACAGGGAGTGAACATAATTCCATATCTGGACGATCTGCTGATAAAGGCATCGTCCACGGAGAAGCTGTTGCAGTCCATTGCTCTCATGACTCGTCTGCTCAGGGACCATGATTGGATCCTGGACCTTCCAAAGTCACGTTTGGAGACGACAAGGAGATTGTCTTTCCTGGGGATGATTCTCGACACAGAAGTGCAGAGAGTGTTTCTACCGGTGGAGAAAGCATTTGTGATCCAAACAGTGGTACGGGATGTCCTGAAGCCAGCCTGGGTATCGATTCATCAGTGCATTCTTCTGGGGAAGATAGTTGCCTCGTACAAGGCTCTACAGTTCTGAAGATTTCATGTTCGATCCTTCCAACTGGATCTCCTAGACAAGTGGTCGGGTTCTCTCATCTACATATGCACCTGAGGTTACATCTGTCGCCGAAAGCAAGGATTTCACTCCTCTGGTTGCTACAAATGCCTCACCTTCTGGAGGGCCGCAGGTTCGGGATTCAGGACTGGATCCTTCTAACCACGGATGCAGGTCTCTGGGGATGGGACGCAGTCACTCAAGGGAAAACCTTCCAAGGAAGGTGGTCAAATCTGGAATCCAGTTTTCCAATAAACATTCTGGAACTAAGAGCCATGTACAACTGTCTTCTCCAAGCGACGTACAGTCTGACAATGTGACGATGGTAGCCAACATAAACCGACAGGGCGGAACGAAGAGCAGAGCGGCACTGTCAGAGGTAATAAGAATCATCCTCTGGGCAGAAAAGCACATGTTGGCACTGTCAGCAATTTTCATTCTTTGAGTGGACACCTGGGAAGCGGACTTCCTCAGCAGACACGATCTCCATCCAGGAGAGTGGGGCCTCCATCCGGAGGTGTTCACGGAGGTGACTGATCTTTGGGGTGTACCTCAAATAGACATGATGGCCTCCCGTCTCCACAGAAAGCGGTATTGTTCCAGGTCAAGAGACCCGCAAGCAGTGGTGGTGGACGCCCTGGTAACTCCGTGGGTGTTCCAGTCGGTGTACGTGTTTCCTCCACGTCCACTCATTCCAAGGATTCTAATGCTCATAAGGAGAACAAGAGTTCAGGCAATCCTCATTGCTCCGGACTGGCCAAGAAGGGCTTGGTACGCGGATCTTCTGGATCTACTGTTGAAAGATCCAAGGCCTCTTCCTCTTCGGGAGGATCTGCGGCAGCAGGGGCTGTTTGCTTATCAAGACTTACCGCGGCTACGTTTGGCGGCATGGAGGTTGAACACCAGATGTTAGCTTGGAAGGGCATTCCGATAAAGGTTACTCCTACCCTGATACAGGCGAGGAAAGGAGTAACGTCTACACATTACCATCGCATTTGGAAAAAGTATGCATCTTGGTGTGAATCCAAGAAGTTTCCTACGGTGGAGTTTCAACTGGGACGGTTTCTCCTCTTCCTGCAAGCAGGTGTGGATATGGGCCTGAGGTTGGGATCCGTGAAGGCCCAGATTTCGGTCTTATCCATCTTCTTCCAGAAACAGCTGGCTTCCCTCCCTGAGGTTCAGACTTTCTTGAAAGGGGTTCTGCATATCCAGCCTCCCTTTGTGCCGCCTACAGCACCCTGGAATCTTAACGTGTTGTTACAGTTCCTCCAATCGGATTGGTTCGAGCCTCTACAGGAGGTTGAGGTCAAGTTTCTCACGTGGAAGGCTGTCAGTTTGTTGGCCTTAGCTTCTGCTAGATGTGTGTCTGAGTTGGGGGCTTTGTTTTGTAAAAGCCCCTACTTGGTCTTCCATGAAGATAGAGCTGAGCTCCGGACACGTCAGTTCCTTTCGAAGGTTGTGTTGCCATTTCATATCAACCAACCTATTGTGGTGCCAGTTGCTACTGACTCCGCAATGTCTTTAAAGTCCTTGGATGTTGTAAGGGTTCTGGAAATCCTATGTGAAGAGGACTGCTCGTCACAGAAAATCGTACTCTCTGTTTGTCCTGTATTATCCCAAGACACTTGGATATCCTGCTTCTAAGCAGACAATCTCTCGCTGGATCAAGTTCACTATCCAGCATGCGTATTCTACGTCAGGATTGGCGGGTCCAAAATCTGTTAAGGCCCACTCTACTCGTAAGGTGGGTTCTTCCTGGGCGGCTGCTTTGCCGAGCAGCTATGTGGTCAGGGTCGAACACGTTTGCTAAGTTCTACAAGTTTGGTACTTTGGCCTCTGAGGACCTAAAGTTTGGTCAATCAGTTCTGCAGAAGCCTCCACGCTCTCCCTCCCGTTCTGGGAGCTTTGGTACATCCCCATGGTACTAATGTGGACCCCAGCATCCTCTAGGACGTTAGAGAAAATAGGATTTTAATTACCTACCGGTAAATACTTTTCTCATAGTCCGTAGAGGATGCAGGGCGCCCGCCCAGCGCTTCGTTATCCTGCAGTGGTTACTTGGTTCAGTACTGCTTTGTTCTTAGATAAGTGCTGCGTTATTACTTGGTTCAGTAATGTTGTTCAGCTGTTGCTGAGTTTTCAAGCTAGTTAGCTAGGTTTGCCTGGTTTGTGTGAGCTGGTGTGAATCTCGCCACTATCTGTGTAAAATCCTTCTCTCAAAGTTGTCCGTCTCCTCGGGCACAGTTTCTAGACTGAGTCTGGTAGGAGGGGCGTAGAGGGAGGAGCCAACCCACACTGTTAATCTCTTAAAGTGCCAGTGGCTCCTAGTGGACCCATCTATACCCCATGGTACTAATGTGGACCCCAGGATCCTCTACAGACTATGAGAAAAGGATTTACCTGTAGGTAATTAAAATCCTTTTTTTCCACCATCAGGGAGTGCGGAACCTGTAGTATCTGGACGACCTACTGCTCATGGCGAAATCGCAGGAAGTTCTACTCAGTCATCTCTGGTTGACTGTTACCTTCCTCCAGGCCCACAGTTGGCTGATAAATTGGAAAAAGTCCTCCTTGGTTCCATCTGAGACTATATGGTACACCTGGGGTGCTTTTGGACACTCACAGCCAAAGGCTGTATCTGTCCCCAGACAAAATTATAAAGCTGCTGTCAAGAATACGTCACTTTCTTCACCATTCACAAGTGTCTATACACTCAGCAATGCAGACTCTCGATCTGATGGTATTGTCCTCCGACATCGTTAGTTGTGATTGATTTTGTAAGTTACACTAGGTGGTTCAACCTTGGTTTAGGGCTACTTTCAAAGTTGTACTGAATACCACGGTTTGCAGATGTGAGGAGCTACATTCTTAATTAGTATAACTTTAAGTACCACCCCCTACAGTCCTCTCAAGCAACGCCATAGTCCAGTTATTTGTTTTTATTATCAGGATAAACTTGCATTGTATATAATTTGTTTTTAAAACATTGAATATTGTCTCAGGATGTCTTCATTTCTCTCACCCCCACATCAGACATTGAACAAGGAAATATTGAATGTCTTTCCTTACTTGAAAATGGATCCAGTGTACTGCATAAGTTAACTCCATTGCAAGAAATTGATTTACCAGTTGAGAGGTAACAGTGGATAACTTTTCTTTCAATTCATGACAGCCATGATCACTGCAGGTCCAAAAAATATTGCAATGATCTATATTTTGGCATTATTATGTGTGACTCAACCTGCAGAATAAGTATACAATTAGTTTGTGTGTGTATGTATATATATATATATATATATATATATATATGTGTGTGTATATGTGTGTGTGTGTGTGTGTGTGTATATATGTATATATATATATATATTCATCCAAAACCAACAAGGCTCACAGTTCAGACCAAATCAGCACACTGTAGTTGAATGACTGTGAAGAATTTAATACCATGATGGTAAGAAAAAATGGTATGCAAAAATAGGCACAATAGCACATGCGGACAGCAGCTTAATACTTAACATCCCAACAGCCGTTTCGTAAGCCTTCCTCAGGGGATACTGTAAGTGTCCAAGTGCAGGGGCATTATTCAGCAATCTGTAAACTGCATCTGTAAAGTGCTGAGTGCTAACACACGTACCTAACCTTAGATGCTTTTATAGGTGTGTTTGAGTCACAGGAAGTGACGCCCGTACGCTAACCACAGCTGTGTCAGCCGACCGCGCCACCATGTGGTTAGCGTACATGTCTCTTCTGGTGTGACGCTACTCTTGGAGCGCACCGAGTGACATCACCGGCGCCCACATGCGGTACAGCGGCGGGAAAGAGGGTGACTCAAACACACCTATAAAAGAGTCTATGGTTAGGTATGTGGGTTAGCACTCAGCACTTTACAGGATGCAGCTTACAGATGGCTGAATAATGCCCCTGCACTTGGACACTTATCCCCTGAGGAAGGCTTACGAAACGGCTGTTGGGATATTAAGTATTAAGCTGTTCGCATGTGCTATTGTGCCTATTTCTCTGACGTCCTAGTGGATGCTGGGAACTCCGTAAGGACCATGGGGAATAGCGGCTCCGCAGGAGACTGGGCACAATTAAAGAAAGCTTTAGGTCACCTGGTGTGCACTGGCTCCTCCCACTATGACCCTCCTCCAAGCCTCAGTTAGATTTTGTGCCCGGCCGAGGTTGGATGCACACTAGGGGCTCTCCTGAGCTTCTAGAAAGAAAGTATATATTTAGGTTTTTTATTTTACAGTGAGACCTGCTGGCAACAGGCTCACTGCAGCGAGGGACTAAGGGGAGAAGAAGCGAACCTACCTGCTTGCAGCTAGCTTGGGCTTCTTAGGCTACTGGACACCATTAGCTCCAGAGGGACCGACCGCATGGAACTGGCCTTGGTGTTCGGTCCCGGAGTCGCGCCGCGTCCCCCTTACAGAGCCAGAAGCAAGAAGAGGTCCGGAAAATCGGCGGCAGAAGACATCAGTCTTCACCAAGGTAGCGCACAGCACTGCAGCTGTGCGCCATTGCTCCTCATACACACTTCACACTCCGGTCACTGAGGGTGCAGGGCGCTAGGGGGGGGCGCCCTGAGCAGCAATAAAAAGACCTTGGCTGGCAAAAATACCACAATATATAGCCCCAGAGGCTATATATGTGATAATTACCCCTGCCAGAATCCAGAAAAAAGCGGGAGAATAGTCCGTGAAAAAGGGGCGGAGCTATCTCCTTCAGCACACTGACGCCATTTCTCCCTCACAGCTCCGCTGGAAGGAAGCTCCCTGGCTCTCCCCTGCAGTCTACACTACAGAAAAGGGTAAAAAAGAGAGGGGGGGCACTAAATTTAGGCGCAGTATATATAACAGCAGCTATAGGGGACATAATTCAGTTAGTCCCTGCATTATATAGCGCTCTGGTGTGTGCTGGCATACTCTCACTCTGTCTCCCCAAAGGGCTTTTGTGGGTCCTGTCCTCTGTTAGAGCATTCCCTGTGTGTGTGCGGTGTGTCGGTACGGCTGTGTCGACATGTTTGATGAGGATAATGAGGTGGAGGCGGAGCAGTTGCATATAGAAGGGATGTCACCCCCTGCGGGGCAGACACCTGAGTGGATGGACTTATGGAAGGAATTGCGTGCACGCGTCGACTCCTTACACAAAAAATTTGACGACATGCCAAATGCGGGACAGCCGGCTTCTCAGCTCGTGCCTGTCCAGGCGTCTCAAAGGCCATCGGGGGCTCTAAAACGCCCGCTACCTCAGATAGCAGACGCGGATGTCGACACGGATACTGACACCAGTGTCGATGACGATGAGTCTAGTCTAATGTCCACTAAGGCCATTTGTTGCATGATTGAAGCAATGAAAGAGGTGTTACACATTTCTGATATAAACCCAGGTACCACTAAAAAGGGTATTATGTTTGGGGAGAAAAAACTACCCGTAGTCTTTCCCCCATCAGAAGAATTAAATGAAGTGTGTGAAGAAGCGTGGGCTTTCCCTGATAAAAGATTGGTAATCTCTAAGAAGTTACTTATGGCGTTCCCTTTCCCGCCAGAGGATAGGTCACGTTGGGAAACACCACCTAGGGTGGATAAAGCGCTCACACGTTTGTCTAAAAAGGTGGCACTACCGTCTCCGGATACGGCCGCCCTCAAGGAGCCTGCTGATAGAAAGCAGGAGGCTATCCTGAAGTCTGTATATACACACTCAGGCATTATACTTAGACCTGCTATTGCGTCAGCGTGGATGTGCAGTGCTGCCGCTGCGTGGTCAGATTCCCTGTCAGAAAATATTGACACCCTAGACAGGGACACTATTCTGCTAACCATAGAGCATATTAAAGACTCAGTCTTATACATGAGAGATGCACAGAGGGAGATCTGCCGGCTGGCATCTAAAATAAGTGCACTGTCCATTTCTGCTAGGAGAGGCTTATGGACTCGCCAGTGGACAGGGGATGCAGATTCAAAAAGGCACATGGAAGTTTTGCCTTATAAGGGTGAGGAGTTATTCGGGGATGGTCTCTCGGACCTAGTTTCCACAGCAACTGCTGGGAAGTCAGCATTTTTACCCCATGTTCCCTCACAGCCTAAAAAGGCGCCGTTTTATCAAGTACAGTCCTTTCGGACTCAGAAAAACAGGCGTGGAAAAGGCGGGTCCTTTCTGTCAGAGGTAGGGGAAAAAGGCTGCAACAAACAGCAGGTTCCCAGGAGCAAAAGTCCTCCCCCGCTTCTTCCAAGTCCGCCGCATGACGGTGGGGCTCCACAGACGGAGCCAGGTACGGTGGGGGGCCGCCTCAAAAATTTCAGCGATCAGTGGGCTCGCTCACAGGTGGATCCCTGGATCCTGCAAATAGTATCTCAAGGGTACAAACTGGAATTCGAGGCGTCTCCACCCCACCGGTTCCTAAAATCTGCCTTACCGACAACTCCCTCAGGCAGGGAGGCTGTGCTAGAGGCAATTCACAAGCTGTATTCCCAGCAGGTGATAGTCAAGGGTGCCCCTACTTCAACAAGGACGGGGTTACTATTCCACACTGTTTGTGGTACCGAAACCGGACGGTTCGGTGAGACCCATTTTAAATTTGAAATCCTTGAACACATACATAAAAAAATTCAAGTTCAAGATGGAATCGCTCAGGGCGGTTATTGCAAGCCTGGACGAGGGGGATTACATGGTATCCCTGAACATCAAGGATGCTTACCTGCATGTCCCCATTTACTATCCTCACCAGGAGTACCTCAGATTTGTGGTACAGGATTGCCATTACCAATTCCAGACGCTGCCGTTCGGACTCTCCACGGCACCGAGGGTGTTTACCAAAGTAATGGCGGAAATGATGATACTCCTTCGAAGAAAGGGAGTTTTAATTATCCCGTACTTGGACGATCTCCTAATAAAGGCGAGGTCCAAGGAGCAGTTGTTGGTGGGAGTAGCACTATCTCAGGAGGTGCTACACCAGCACGGTTGGATTCTGAATATTCCAAAATCACAGCTGGTTCCGACGACACGTCTACTGTTCCTGGGTATGATCCTGGACACAGTCCAGAAAAAAGTGTTTCTCCCGGAGGAGAAAGCCAAGGAGCTGTCATCTCTAGTCAGAGACCTCCTGAAACCGAAACAGGTATCGGTGCATCACTGCACGCGGGTCCTGGGAAAGATGGTGGCTTCTTACGAAGCAATTCCTTTCGGCAGGTTCCATGCCAGAATCTTTCAGTGGGACCTGTTGGACCAGTGGTCCGGATCGCATCTTCAGATGCATCGCCTGATAACCCTGTCTCCAAGAACCAGGGTGTCTCTGCTGTGGTGGCTGCAGAGGGCCCATCTTCTAGAGGGCCGCAGATTCGGCATACAGGACTGGGTCCTGGTGACCACGGATGCCAGCCTTCGGGGCTGGGGGGCAGTCACAGAGGGAAGAAACTTCCAAGGACTATGGTCGAGTCAGGAGACTTCCCTACACATAAATATTCTGGAACTAAGGGCCATTTACAACGCCCTAAGTCAGGCAAGGCCTCTGCTTCAAAACCAGCCGGTACTGATCCAGTCAGACAACATCACGGCAGTCGCCCATGTAAATCGACAGGGCGGCACGAGAAGCAGGATGGCAATGGCAGAAGCCACAAGGATTCTCCGATGGGCGGAAAATCACGTACTAGCACTGTCAGCAGTGTTCATTCCGGGAGTGGACAACTGGGAAGCAGACTTTCTCAGCAGGCACGACCTCCACCCGGGAGAGTGGGGACTTCATCCAGAAGTCTTCACGCTGATTGTAAATCGATGGGAACGTCCACAAGTGGACATGATGGCGTCCCGCCTAAACAAAAAACTAGAGAGATATTGCGCCAGGTCAAGGGACCCTCAGGCGATAGCTGTGGACGCTCTGGTGACACCGTGGGTGTACCAGTCAGTTTGTGTTCCCTCCTCTGCCTCTCATACCAAAGGTACTGAGAATAATAAGAAAACGAGGAGTAAGAACAATACTCGTGGTTCCGGACTGGCCAAGGCGAGCGTGGTACCCGGAACTTCAAGAGATGATCTCAGAGGACCCATGGCCTCTGCCGCTCAGACAGGACCTGCTGCAGCAGGGGCCCTGTCTGTTCCAAGACTTACCGCGGCTGCGTTTGACGGCATGGCGGTTGAACGCCGGATCCTGAAGGAAAAGGGCATTCCGGAGGAAGTCATTCCTACGCTGATTAAAGCCAGGAAAGATGTAACTGCAAAGCATTATCACCGCATATGGCGGAAATATGTTGCTTGGTGTGAGGCCGAAAAGGCCCCAACAGAGGAATTTCAACTAGGTCGATTTCTGCATTTCCTACAAACAGGAGTGACTATGGGCCTGAAATTAGGCTCCATTAAGGTACAGATCTCGGCTCTGTCGATTTTCTTCCAGAAAGAACTGGCTTCATTGCCTGAAGTTCAGACGTTTGTGAAGGGAGTGCTGCATATTCAGCCCCCGTTTGTGCCTCCAGTGGCACCTTGGGATCTCAACGTGGTGTTGAGTTTCTTAAAGTCACATTGGTTTGAGCCACTTAAGACCGTGGATCTAAAATATCTCACGTGGAAAGTGGTCATGTTATTGGCCTTGGCTTCGGCCAGGCGTGTGTCAGAATTGGCGGCTTTGTCATGTAAAAGCCCTTATCTGATTTTCCATATGGATAGGGCAGAATTGAGGACTCGTCCCCAGTTTCTTCCTAAGGTGGTATCAGCTTTTCACTTGAACCAACCTATCGTGGTGCCTGCGGCTACTAGGGACTTGGAGGACTCCAAGTTACTGGACGTAGTCAGGGCCTTGAAAATTTATGTTTCCAGGACGGCTGGAGTCAGGAAAACTGACTCGCTATTTATCCTGTATGCACCCAACAAGCTGGGTGCTCCTGCTTCTAAGCAGACTATTGCTCGCTGGATTTGTAGCACAATTCAGCAGGCGCATTCTGCGGCTGGACTGCCGCATCCTAAATCAGTAAAAGCCCATTCCACAAGGAAGGTGGGCTCATCTTGGGCGGCTGCCCGAGGGGTCTCGGCTTTACAACTTTGCCGAGCTGCTACTTGGTCAGGGGCAAACACGTTTGCAAAATTCTACAAATTTGATACCCTGGCTGAGGAGGACCTGGAGTTCTCTCATTCGGTGCTGCAGAGTAATCCGCACTCTCCCGCCCGTTTGGGAGCTTTGGTATAATCCCCATGGTCCTTACGGAGTTCCCAGCATCCACTAGGACGTCAGAGAAAATAAGATTTTACTCACCGGTAAATCTATTTCTCGTAGTCCGTAGTGGATGCTGGGCGCCCGTCCCAAGTGCGGATTGTCTGCAATACTTGTACATAGTTACTGTTAACTAAAGGGTTATTGTTGAGCCATCTGTTGAGAGGCTCAGCTGTTTTCATACTGTTAAACTGGGTATTGTATCACGAGTTGTACAGTGTGATTGGTGTGGCTGGTAAGAGTCTTACCCGGGATTCAAAATCCTTCCTTATTATGTCAGCTCGTCCGGGCACAGTGTCCTAACTGAGGCTTGGAGGAGGGTCATAGTGGGAGGAGCCAGTGCACACCAGGTGACCTAAAGCTTTCTTTAATTGTGCCCAGTCTCCTGCGGAGCCGCTATTCCCCATGGTCCTTACGGAGTCCCCAGCATCCACTACGGACTACGAGAAATAGATTTACCGGTGAGTAAAATCTTATTTTTTGCATACCATTTTTTCTTATCATGGTAAATTCTTAACTATCATTTAACTACAGTGTGCTGATTTGGTCTGAACCGTGAGCCTTGTTGGGTTTTTTTGGTTTTGGATGAATTTATATAAATTTTCATTTAATCAAGCACCTGCGTCAATACTTGTGGAGGTGTATTGTGCGGTTCTTTCTGGGACTCTGTATGTGTATGTATGTATATATATATATATATATATATATATATATGTGTATATATATATATGTGTGTGTGTATATGTGTATATATATATATATAATGTAAAAATTTTATTTGTAGCGGACAACCTAACCTGATCAACATATGTAATCCCAACCAGCTGCTCTAGTGGGTCAGCAATCCATCAATACCTTTGCACAACTTCGATAGGCACCATCTATTCCCATTTTTTTTTTTTTTTTGTGATATCTAGGCATAGAATCACAGAAACAGACAGACCACAAAGTAGAAATTGCAAATGAGAAAGAGAGGGCCCAACCCGCTTAGCTAGAAAACCAAGAGGAGTAATACTACTACAACCGGAAACCCAGTTTGACAGATTGGGGAGGCCAAGTTCAACCATAGCCTTAGACCTAATACAAAATCTTGATATCTACAGTAGCTGGTTTGTCATCCCATATAAAGGACAAAATACTCTCAATGCTTGAAAAAACGCTTTGGAATATAGACTGGAGAATGTTGCAAAATATATAAATATTTGGGTTGAACTGACATTTTAAAGAGATTAATACATCCCATAATGGTAAGAGGCAGGTTTTTTCATGTATGAACCCTTGATTTATAATTGGAGGTCTATAGTTTCAAATACATAAGCTGCAGCTTGTGGTGTAATCCAAACTCCTAAGTACTTGAACATTAAAGTCCTTTGTAATGGACTGGATGATTGATTAGAGACCGAGGGGCAAGCAGATATAGGAATTATACTAGATTTAGCCTAATTATAGTAAACCAGAATACTCCCAAAAGGTGTTAACTTGGCTTAGTACTGTATTAAGGAGGCATTAGCATCCTCCAAAAAGAGGAGCATATCATCTTTATATAAGGCTGTAACATCCTCAACCGAACAGCCCTAAAATCACGAATAGCAAGGGCAGCACACAAAATATTAGCCAGGGGCTCAGCATGATCGCAAACAGGGCTGGAGAGAGCGATCAACCCTAATGAGTCCCCCTAGCAAGAGTAAATGGGGCAGCAGTATAAGCATTAACTGATACACTGGCTGTTGGGGAAGAGTACAGTAACAGAATCCAACTGATAAACCGGGACCCAAATTTATGCTGGATTTCCCAAAGGTAACACCATTTCTAAGAGTCGAAGGCTTTGGCCGTGTCGAGAGACACCACCAGGTCCTGCCTGATGAGTTCACTCCACTGCAAATGATAAAACAATCTGCAGAGATTTTAAACTGTAGACTTTCCCAGAATAAAACTAGTTTGATTCAGGTGAATAATGGAAGTAACTAGTTACCAAATTTAAGTACATTGCAATCAACTAAGCCGAAACCTTAACATCGGTAGATAAAAGGGAAATGTGGACTATATGATTCAGGCTGAGTGGTATCTTTCCTGGCTTAACCAATACTATAATACTCTCAGACATTGCAGGAGTAATGAAGCTCCATTCAAACAGAGAGTTAAAAACATCTAGTAAATATGGAGTACAAAAATCCTTGAACTTTTTATAAACCTTTATCTGAATCCCATCACAACCAGGAGCTTTAGATGCAGATGAGGAGACAGCAGCGTCTACTAATTCCAATGTAAATGGAGCTTTTAGGAAATCCATTTCTTCCTATGTAAGACGTGGCACTGCGACCTGCACCAAATAATCCTGGAGTTGTGAATTAGTATAGGAAACTCTAGAAGTATATAAAGAGGCATAATATTGGAAAAATACATCAGCAGTGTCAGAACTAGAGTACCATGAGATTTGTGATTAATCTGAATAGGCCTACTCCCAATATCGTCTTTAGCCAAATAGATGCAGTATGTCCCACCTATATCTGAGAATATTGCACGTGCTTGGAAAATCTACGTTGAGATGGATCTGGTATGCAATACCAGCAGACCAGATGCCTGCTGTCAGTATACCGACGGCAGCATCACATCTGGAAGAATACCGGCAAAGAGTTCCACGCGGACTCGCTACGCTTCTGGACCGGTGGCTAGCTTAGTTCGCCACAGGTTCTATTTCCACTCTGTTGGTGGTGTGGACCCACTAACTGAGTGGTAATCACGGATGGATGTCTGTATTCCTATCGTCTGTAACTTGGCGGCTGCCGGGTTTCGGGCATCTGTATCCTGAACGCTGGGATCTCAACAGCCGGCATTTTGACTGCATATCGGTTAGATTCATCAAAGAGGTAGTCAGACCACTCCTTCTGAGCCTTTAAACACAGAATACAGTCGGGGAGATCTTTAGTCAAAACATGACTAATTTCCAACGGACAACATAAATGTTCAAGCCGCACTTCCTTCCTACCTTCCTTCCTATTAAACGCCTTAATCTCAAACTCGTTTATTAAAAGAGCACCTACAGTTTAAAAACTTGAAATACCTCGAACACAATACTAGGATTTAGACTAAAGGAATTGTCCACCCTAATACCCTCCCAGGCAGCAATTATGTCAGTCTGTGCCCATTAAATTCAGCCAGTAAGTATTACATTTCCAGAAAGAGGCTCCTTGTACAAAGAATTATCCAAAGTCAAAAACACAGGGGAATGATCGGAAATATCACTAGGCAAATAATTCACCTCAGAAACCCCAGAGGAAAGGCTATTAAAAATCTATGCAAGAGGAAGTGTAATAATTAAAATATGAGTATTTGGCATCAGAAGGATGGCGAATCCTTCAAATATCAAGCAACCCAACCTCTGAGACCAATTTAGCAGATGAAGTAGGAGAGGGAGAGACTGAGACAAAAGATTCCCTCCAATAATCCAAAACAGAGTCCATAACCTTTATGAAATCTCCCACACAAATAACAGGAGTACCCGGTGATTGGGCAATAAAAGAAGCAGCCTGGCGAAGAATATCATTCTATGAGGGAGCAGTATACACGGCCAAAATATGAAGCAGCGTTTTATTAGCACAAGAAAACATACCTACCAACATGACTGTTCAAGGCAAAAATTTAAGGGATTTTCTATTTAGAACTGAAACACCCGTCCCCCTAGCATTAGGAGAAAGAACGTTTTATTATAATATTCAGGCCACGAATGTTCCAGCTGAACAGATGGAGCACCTCACCCATCCCATATACGTATCCGATGAGGAGAGAGGTAGAGGATAGAAAACGTAATAAAAGAAATGAAAGGAGAATAGTATCAGAATCATTTTAACTTGCATGAACCCACCCACAGAGCCGCAATATAAGCACAGATCAGTACAATATCATAAAACAGTACATTATAGCATTATGGTAGGCAATTTAAGCAATAAACACCAATATGTACAGTACAAATATCAGCTGACAGTTAAAAAAAAAAAAAAAAAAAAAAACCTGTCCCAACCCCCACCCACCCTGTATAGCCATCTAAACTATGGTATACCTGGATCCCTATCCAAGAAAACTAAAAACGTAAATTTAAATGCTGGGTTCACATGATATCGTCCAGTGTGTATGCACTATGTTGCTGACAGTGGTCATCTGCGACATCGCCCACTCCCCCCTGGCCGCTGCTCACTGCGGGTGGCATTGGTAAGTGTGTATGCACTTGTCCATGCCTGCCCCGTTGCCAGGTCCCGTCGTGCATAATATCGCTGGGTACACACGTTGTGTAGTATGTACCCAGCTTTATACTCAAACAGGAGTTTAGGGCAAAAATACTATTCTAAAGCTATTCCTCACCTATAGCCCAAGCAATATGTAAAGCTATAGGTAAATGACAGATGCACTGGCTGTTAGTAGTAACCATAAAGAAAACAAAATATGAGGATAGGTCTTTCAATGAGGGTCCTGAGGTTGTATCTTCAGTTTGGGGGATGGGGGGGGCGGGGACGGGGGAGAGCTATCATGAACCACCCGTAAACGAGACCGAAACATAGAATGCTGATTTGACGGTCACAGAGCTTCTTTTTAACCTTCGAAAATTGAGAGCGAGTTTTTTGCTCTTTCAGCGCAAAAGCTGAGTAGACGGACAGTGATTATCATTTTTAAGCAGACTATTGAGTCAAGCCAGACGAAGTATTATGTTCCGATCCCGGAGCCACCAGGGAAATGGATTTTAAACAGATGGGTAAGCACGAGCTACAGCAGGCTACTGCTACCTCCGTACCCGGCCAAGCCACACACCCAAAAATATTGTAAGTTTAGGCATCTTCAAGAAATAGAGCTGGATATATTTTTTTGATAAAATATTGCGTAACCAGTTTGTTTCATTTTAGAGATTTTACACACCTTGGAATTGGGTAATACAGCACCCTTTCCTGTGTTTTAAACTTCCATCCCCCTCCCCATGCAACTAGGCAGTACAGTAGGTGTTTGTTTAGGACTGTTGCCGTTTTGGATTTCATTGTGCAGCCATTTCTAGGTTTCTTGATGCAACTCTTGAACCTCCACTCATAAAAATCACATTTCTAGACCATAAAGACTGACTCACTTTCACTGGTTTTCTGTTATAAGCTATAAAACGTTGAGAGCTAATAAGGTGTACAGCATTTTGTTGTTTTGGTCCCATTTTAAATGTTTAATAGAATAGATGTATTTAGTATGGAGCCTACAGTACAACTGGATAATACCATCAGGTTCCGGACAGTTGCTTGAAATACATAAGGTCAATCCCATATGGTTGACAGACAAAAGGTCGACACTGGAAAAGGTCGAACTAGTTCATATGATAGGCATAATAATGGCCGACACACCCTAATTGCTTTTGGGTAATGTAAATAATCCATTTATTTTCGGTTTCTTTCTTGCAGTGTGTTAGAACCAACAGAAGGCAATGAACAGCCTGTTGTATTTGAACCAGAATCCGTTTCATCTGCCAAGGACTCTGCATGTAAGTAACTGAATGTTCTAAAATTGAGTGCCTTTTTTGAGGCTTTTGTACAATTCAAAAACCTCATGAGAATGGCATAACGGAGTACACTGTGTTGCACAGGGAAACAACGAGGTGTAGAGTTGAATCTTGATCCAGAGGCACAAACAGGCTAAACCACAGGTTCTCAAACTCGGTCCTCAGGACCCCACACAGTGCATGTTTTGCAGGTCTTCTCACAGAATCACAAGTGAAATAATTAGCTCCACCTGTGGACCTTTTAAAATGTGTCAGTGAGTAAGTAATACACCTGTGCACCTGCTGGGTTACAGGTCGGATTACACAAAAATCCATTTAATAAGGCTCCATAGTACCCGGTGGTGAGGACCAACATAAGTGGATAAGGTGCTTGACCTGTAGCCCCTCCCCCAACTCCGGGCGCCATCTACTGCTGGTGTTCCTGCCCTGGAGCTGCTTCTCTCCCTCACTCCCTGACAGCCGCTGCTGGTCTCTGGGACTGCAGGGCAATGTCTCCTCTGTAAATCCGCCTGCTTGCTCAGTGCTGTGCATTTATAGTCACTTAAGTATTCTACGTCATTTTAGACAGTGTTAGATAAGAACAAGTGTACTTCTAGATGAATACTTAGTACAAGTATTCTGATATATACATCCAATATCTGACTGTGCTTTGTTTTATTTATATATATATATATATATTTTTTTTTTTTTTTTCCTCTAACGTCCTAGTGGATGCTGGGGACTCCGTAAGGACCATGGGGAAATAGACGGGCTCCGTGGGAGACGGGGCACTTTAAGAAATAATTAGGAATACTGGTGTGCACTGTCTCCTCCCTCTATGTCCCTACTCCAGACCTCAGTTTGAATCTGTGCCCGGACGAGCTGGGTGCACCTTAGTGAGCTCTCCTGAGCTTGCTAAATAGAAAGTATTTTGTTAGGATTTTTTTATTTTCAGAGGGATCTGCTGGCAACAGACTCTGCTACGTGGGACTGAGGGGAGAGAAGCAGCCCTACTCACTGTGGATAGGTCATGCTTCTTAGGCTACTGGACACCTTTAGCTCCAGAGGGATTGAACACAGGAACGCACCCTTGGTTGTCCGATCCCAGAGCTGCGCCGCCGTCCCCCTCGCAGAGCCAGAAGCCGGCGTGACAAGCAAGAAGACTTCAAAAGCGGCGGCAGAAGACTCCAGTCTTCATATGAGGTAGCGCACAGCACTGCAGCTGTGCGCCATTGCTCCCACATTAAACCCACACACTCTGGTCACTGTAGGGCGCAGGGGGGGTGCCCTGGGCAGCAATTAGAGACGTCTTGGCAAAGTGGGCATATATACAGTTGGGCATTGTATATATGCATGAGCCCCCGCCATTATTTTACACAAAATCGCGGGACAGAAGCCCGCCGCTGAGGGTGCGGGGCTTCTTCCTCAGCACTCACCAGCGCCATTTTCTCTCCACAGCTCCGCTGAGAGGAAGCTCCCCAGGCTCTCCCCTGCAGATTCACGGTAGAAAGAGGGTAAAAAGAGAGGGGGGGCACATAAATTTAGCGCAAAATCAGTGTATACAGCAGCTACTGGGTAGATACTAAGTTACTGTGTAATTCCTGAGTCATATAGCGCTGGGGTGTGTGCTGGCATACTCTCTCTCTGTCTCTCCAAAGGGCCTTGTGGGGGTTCTGTCCTCAAATAGAGCATCCCCTGTGTGTGTGGTGTGTCGGTACGCTTGTGTCGGCATGTTTGACGAGGAAGGCTATGTGGAAGCAGAGCAGGTACAGATGAATGTGGTATCGGCGCCGACGCCCGATTGGATGGATATGTGGAAGGTTTTAATTGATAATGTTAATTCCTTGCATAAAAGGTTGGATAAAGCTGAAGCCTTGGGACAGTCAGGGTCTCAACCCATGCCTGATCCTACAGCGCAGAGGCCGTCAGGGTCTCAGAAGCGCACACTATCCCAAATTGTTGACACAGATATCGACACAGATTCTGACTCCAGTGTCGATGGCGATGATGCAAAGTTGCAGCCTAAAATGGCTAAAGCCATCCGCTACATGATTAAAGCAATGAAGGATGTATTGCACATCTCAGAGGAAAACCCAGTCCCTGACAAGAGGGTTTATATGTTTGGGGAAAAAAGGCATGAGGTGACCTTTCCCCCTTCACATGAGTTAAATGAGTTATGCGAAAAAGCTTGGGAATCTCCAGATAGAAAAATGCAGATTTCCAAACGGATGTATCCCTTCCCGCCAACGGACAGGTTACGCTGAGAATCCTCCCCTAGGGTAGACAAAGCTTTGACACGCTTATCTAAGAAGGTAGCCCTGCCGTCACAGGATACGGCCACCCTGAAAGATCCTGCGGATAGAAAGCAGGAAGGTATCCTGAAGTCCATTTATACACATTCAGGTACCCTGCTAAGGCCGGCAATTGCGTCGGCCTGGATATGTAGTGCTGTAGCAGCATGGACAGATACTTTATCTGAGGAACTTGATACCTTGGACAAGGATACTATATTACTGACCCTGGGGCATATAAAAGACGCTGTCCTGTATATGAGAGATGCCCAGAGAGACCTTACCCTACTGGGCTCTAGCATAAATGCAATGTCGATTTCTGCCAGAAGGGTCCTGTGGACTCTGCAATGGACAGGTGATGCCGACTCAAAAAGGCACATGGAGGTTTTACCTTAAAAGGGTTAGGAATTCTTTGGGGACGGTCTCAGACCTAGTTTCCACAGCTACGGCTGGGAAGTCAAATTTTTTGCCATATATTCCCTCACAACCTAAGAAAGCACCGTATTACCAAATGCAGTCCTTTCGATCACAAAGAGGCAAGAAAGTCCGAGGTGCGTTCTTTCTTGCCAGAGGCAGGGGTAGAGGAAAGAAGCTGCAAAATACCGCTAGTTCCCAGGAACAAAAGTCCTCCCCGGCTTCCACTAAATCCACCGCATGACGCTGGGGCTCCACAGGTGGAGCCAGGATCGGTGGGGGCGCGTCTCCGAAATTTCAGCCACCAGTGGGTTCGCTCACGGGTGGATCCCTGGGCTATACAGATTGTATCTCAGGGGTACAAGCTGGAATTCGAAGTGATGCCCCCTCACCGTTACCTCAAATCGGCCCTGCCAGCTTCCCCCTTAGAGAGGGAAATAGTGTTAGCGGCAATTCACAAATTATATCTCCAGTTGGTGGTGGTAAAGGTTCCCCTCCTTCAACAGGGAAGGGGTTACTATTCCGCAATGTTTGTGGTACCGAAACCGGACGGTTCGGTCAGACCCATATTGAATTTAATATCCCTGAACATTTACCTGAAAAGGTTCAAGTTCAAGATGGAATCGCTCAGAGTGGTCATTGCAAGCCTGGAAGAGGGGGATTTTATGGTGTCTCTGGACATCAAGGATGCTTACCTGCATGTCCCCATTTATCCACCTCATCAGGAGTACCTCAGATTTGTGGTACAGGACTGTCATTACCAATTCCAGACGTTGCCGTATGGTCTGTCCACGGCACCGAGAATATTTACCAAGGTAATGGCAGAAATTATTATGGTGCTTCTGCGAAAGCAAGGAGTCACAATTATCCCATACTTGGATGATCTCCTCATAAAGGCGAGGTCCAGAGAGCAGTTGCTGATCAGCGTAGCACACTCTCGGGAAGTGTTGCAACAGCACGGCTGGATTCTGAATATTCCAAAGTCGCAGCTGATTCCTACGACGCGTCTGCCCTTCCTGGGCATGATTCTGGACACAGACCAGAAGAAGGTTTTTCTCCCGGCGGAGAAGGCTCAGGAGCTCGTGACTCTGGTCAGGGACCTCTTAAAACCAAAACAGGTGTCGGTGCATCACTGCACGCGAGTCCTGGGAAAGATGGTGGCGTCATACGAGGCCATTCCCTTCAGCAGGTTCCATGCGAGGACCTTTCAGTGGGATCTGTTGGACAAGTGGTCCGGATCGCATTTTCAGATGCAACGGCTGATCACCCTATCCCCCAGGGCCAGGGTGTCTCTTCTGTGGTGGCTGCAGAGTGCTCACCTTCTCGAGGGTCGCAGGTTCGGCATTCAGGACTGGGTCCTGGTGACCACGGATGCAAGCCTCCGAGGGTGGGGGGAGGCAGTCACACAGGGAAGAAATTTCCAGGGTCTGTGGTCAAGTCAGGAGACTTGTCTGCACATCAATATCCTGGAACTAAGGGCCATATACAACGCCCTAAGTCAAGCGGAGCCTCTGCTTCGCAACCAACCGGTGCTGATTCAGTCAGACAACATCACAGCAGTGGCTCATGTAAACCGCCAAGGCGGCACAAGGAGCAGGGTGGCGATGGCGGAAGCCACCAGAATTCTTCGCTGGGCGCAGAATCACGTAAAAGCACTGTCAAACAGTGTTCATTCCGGGAGTGGACAACTGGGAAGCAGACTTCCTCAGCAGGCACGACCTCCACCCGGGAGAGTGGGGACTTCATCAAGAAGTCTTCACACAGATTACAAGTCGTTGGGAACTGCCACAAGTGGACATGATGGCATCCCGTCTCAACAAAAAGCTACAAAGGTATTGCGCCAGGTCAAGAGACCCTCAGGCGATAGCTGTGGACGCACTAGTGACACCGTGGGTGTTCCAGTCGGTTTATGTGTTTCCTCCTCTTCCTCTCATACCCAAGGTGCTGAGAATCGTAAGAAAGAGGAGTGAGAACAATACTCATTGTTCCGGATTGGCCAAGAAGGACTTGGTATCTGGAACTGCAAGAAATGCTCACAGAGGACCCATGGCCTCTGCCTCTCAGACAGGATCTGTTGCAACAGGGGCCCTGTCTGTTCCAAGACTTACCGCGGCTGCGATTGACGGCATGGCAGTTGAACGCCGGATCCTAGCAGAAAAAGGCGTTCTGGATGAGGATATTCCTACGCTAATAAAGGCTAGGAAGGACGTGACGGCTAAACATTTGCACCGTATATGGCGAAAATATGTTGCTTGGTGTGAGTCCAGGAATGCCCCTACTGAGGAATTCCAGCTGGGCCGTTTCCTTCACTTCCTACAGTCGGGAGTGACTATGGGCTTAAAATTGGGGTCCATTAAGGTCCAGATTTCAGCCCTATCCATTTTCTTTCAAAAGGAACTGGCTTCTCTTCCTGAAGTTCAGACGTTTGTAAAGGGAGTGCTGCATATTCATCACCCTTTTGTGCCACCAGTGGCACCTTGGGATCTTAACGTGGTGTTGAGTTTCCTGAAATCGCACTGGTTTGAGCCACTTAAAACCGTGGAGTTAAAATATCTCACGTGGAAGGTGGTCATGCTATTGGCCTTAGCTTCGGCTAGGCGTGTGTCAGAATTGGCGGCTTTGTCACATAAAAGCCCCTATCTGGTTTTCCATATGGACAGGGCAGAATTACGGACTCGTCCGCAATGTCTGCCAAAAGTGGTGTCCTCTTTTCATTTGAACCAACCTATTGTGGTGCCTGCGGCTACTCGTGACTTGGAGGATTCCAAGTTATTAGATGTAGTCAGGGCCTTGAAGGTTTATGTAGCCAGAACGGCTGGAGTCAGGAAAACTGAGTCACTATTTATCCTGTATGCACCCAACAAGCTGGGTGCTCCTGCTTCAAAGCAAACTATTGCTCGCTGGATCTGTAACACGATTCAGCAGGCTCATTCTGCGGCTGGATTGCCGCTACCAAAATCAGTAAAAGCCCATTCCACAAGGAAGGTGGGCTCTTCTTGGGTGGCTGCCCGAGGGGTCTCGGCATTACAGCTTTGCCGAGCAGCTACTTGGTCGGGTTCAAACACCTTTGCAAAGTTCTACAAGTTTGATACCCTGACTGAGGAGGACCTTGAGTTTGCTCATTCGGTGCTGCAGAGTCATCCGCACTCTCCCGCCCGTTTGGGAGCTTTGGTATAATCCCCATGGTCCTTACGGAGTCCCCAGCATCCACTAGGACGTTAGAGAAAATAAGATTTTACTCACCGGTAAATCTATTTCTCGTAGTCCGTAGTGGATGCTGGGCGCCCGTCCCAAGTGCGGACTTCTTCTGCAATACTTATATATAGTTATTGCTTAAATAAGGGTTATGTTATGGTTGCATCAGGTTTATCTGATGCTCTGTTGTTCATACTGTTAACTGGGTAAGGTTATCACGAGTTATACGGTGTGATTGGTGTGGCTGGTATGAGTCTTGCCCTGGATTCCAAAATCCTTTCCTTGTACTGTCATCTCTTCCGGGCACAGTTTCCTTAACCGAGGTCTGGAGGAGGGACATAGAGGGAGGAGCCAGTGCACACCAGTATTCCTAATTCTTTCTTAAAGTGCCCTGTCTCCTGCGGAGCCCATCTATTTCCCCATGGTCCTTACGGAGTCCCCAGCATCCACTACGGACTACGAGAAATAGATTTACCGGTAAGTAAAATCTTATTTATTTATTTTTATTTTATTTTTTGTTTAATTTTTTTTTTTTACTAGTTCAGTGCAGTCTTATTGTTTGTCTGAAATAATTTCTGCATTGACACTGACTGGGTGTGGATGCATCTGCTGTGTGGATTTCACTTTCAGTGTATCCCATCTACTGTTATCACTGTATTCTGTACCCTGGGGGGGTTAGGTGCGTCAGGGTCTCGTATATAGTGCTACACAATATATTTGTTTAGTGGGTTTTACTGTGTATTTTAGTCACCTCATACCGCTTTAATTCTGTTTGAGTCCTGTATTTACTGTCGCATAAATCAGGGGGTTATTTGCAGGTATTATATTTGTCTGGCTATATTGTACTGTTACGCTCTGCGGCTGCATTCTTTATAATGTCTGCAACAAAGGGCCAGCAATCCGCGGACGCTCCTGCATCATGCAGTGCTTGCACCAAGGATTTGCCTAAAGGGCAAGTTTTTACTACTGGTCTATGTACTGGGTGTAGTACATCTCCTAGTTGGCCCGCTGTTTCGGTAGCCAATCAGCAACCACCTGATGCCAGATGGAAAAAGAGTTCATGCTCAGAAAACGGTTGGTTTTAAGCAGTTTAAAAGAGGTGTATAGCTTGTTTAAAGAAAAGTTTCCGCAGCAACGTCTAGGGTTTTCATAGTTTGCAGAACTTCTCCCCAAACACTGCACCTTAGCTGGAGGAAGTGGTACACATTCAGTGTGTGTCTGCACCATCCACCATTATGCCAAACTCATGATATTAGGTGCAGAGATTTCTGATTTGACATCAAAGGAAGAGATCCCATTGAAATTGTATAAGGATTGTTTGGCGATGATACTATGCAATCCTCCTCAGCCAGCATGCTACCTTCATGAGTGTAATGAAGATGCCAACCGCCTCAAACATTTTAAGGAACAGTTGATATGGGTGACAGCATGATGGATAATATTTCTTACAAACAATGGGTCTCTGTTGACCGTTCTAATCTTGAGACAATTATGCATTCATCTGATGACTTTCTGGATGCTTTTTGTGGCAAGTTACAAATACTGCTGCGCCATTCCTTCATTGACAGACAACAGTCGTCTTTTCAACCTTAAATTAAGTATGCAACCAGGGGAGTTTTTGGTAATCTGCGACTTTGCAGAGAACTATTCGTTTGTACTGCAAGACGAAGTGCAAGGTTTCCACTGGAATAACGCACGAGCAACTCTTCATCCTTGTGTAGCATACTTCATAGATGAGGCAGGGAGTCTAAAGCATGTCAGCTTTGTTATTATATCAGACTGCCTTCACCATGATACTGTTGCAGTTCATTTATTCTGATCGTTGCAAAGATCATTTATTTCTCAGATGGAGCTGCCTCTCAGTATAAAAATCGAAAGAATTTCAGTAATCTTTGCTGTCACGAGCAAGACTTTGGAATTCCAGCCGAGTGGCACTTTTCAGCCACCTCCCATGGAAAAGGGGCATGTGATGGAGTTGGTGGCACTGTGAAAAGATGATCTGCACGAGCCAGTCTCTAAAGGCCGTACAATCAACAAATAACGTCACCTCGACAATTGTTTGATTGGGCCGTTGAGAATGTTCCAGCTTTTTTTTCCAATACACCAGTTCAGCTGACCACGTGTCAGAAGAGAAGTTCCTGGAAGCTTGGTTTGAGCAATCCCACACAATTTCTGGAAACCAGAAACTGCATTCCTTTATTCCTTTATCAACAACTACTCTGTCAACTAAAGTTTATTCCTACTCTACATCTTCGAAAGTGGAACGAGTTTGTTTGCTAGAGGACAAGGTAGAATTTATAGACATTAAAGGATTTGTCACTTGTGTGTATGATACAGAATGGTGGGTAGCATGTGTCCTTGACGCAGATGAAAAGTATGAATTAGTAAAGGTCGGCTTTCTCCACCCACAAGGACCATCCCCATCATACAAATACCCAGGGAAACCCGACATTCTTCTAGTTCATTGTTGTGATATACTAATAGTAGATCCAATGACTACAACAGGACGTGTGTACACCATTACAGAAAGGTAAACTCTGTCTGCAACTTCAAACTAAACTCATGGAAAGCATGAACAAAACCTGGTCTGTTATATATATATATATATATATATATATATATATATATATATATATATATATATATATATATGTTATTTCTCGAACGTCCTAAGTGGATGCTGGGGACTCCGTAAGGACCATGGGGGAATAGCGGCTCCGCAGGAGACTGGGCACATCTAAAGAAAGCTTTAGGACTATCTGGTGTGCATTGGCTCCTCCCCCTATGACCCTCCTCCAAGCCTCAGTTAGATCTTTGTGCCCGAACGAGAAGGGTGCACACTAGGGGCTCTCCTGAGCTTCTTAGTGAAAGTTTTAGTTTAGGTTTTTTATTTTCAGTGAGACCTGCTGTCAACAGGCTCACTGCATTGAGGGACTAAGGGGAGAAGAAGCGAACTCACCTGCATGCAGGCTACTGGACATTAGCTCCAGAGGGACGATCACAGGTCCAGCCTGGATGGGTCCCAGAGCCGCGCCGCCGGCCCCCTTACAGAGCCAGAAGGCAGAAGAGGTCCGGAAAATCGGCGGCAGAAGACGTCCTGTCTTCAACAAGGTAGCGCACAGCACTGCAGCTGTGCGCCATTGCTCTCAGCACACTTCACACTCCGGTCACTGAGGATGCAGGGCGCTGGGGGGGGCGCCCTGAGACGCAATAATAAACACCTTGGATGGCAAAAATTGCATCACATATAGCTCCTGGGCTATATGGATGCATTTAACCCCTGCCAAAATACATAAAAAAACGGGAGATAAGGCCGCCGATAAGGGGGCGGAGCCTATCTCCTCAGCACACTGGCGCCATTTTCCCTCACAACTCCGTTGGAGGGAAGCTCCCTGTCTCTCCCCTGCAGTCACTACACTACAGAAAGGGTTGGAAAAGAGAGGGGGGCACTAATTACGCGCAGTATTAAAGATACAGCAGCTATAAGGGGAAAAACACTTATATAAGGTTATCCCTGTATGTATATATATATATATATATATATATATATATATATAGCGCTCTGGTGTGTGCTGGCAAACTCTCCCTCTGTCTCCCCAAAGGGCTAGTGGGGTCCTGTCCTCTATCAGAGCATTCCCTGTGTGTGCTGTATGTCGGTACATTTGTGTCGACATGTATGAGGAGAAAAATAATGTGGAGACGGAGCAGATTGCCTGTAATAGTGATGTCACCCCCTAGGGGGTCGACACCTGAGTGGATGAACTGTTGGAAGGAATTACGTGACAGTGTCAACTCTGTATAAAAGACAGTGGTTGACATGAGACAGCCGGCTACTCAGCTTGTGCCTGTCCAGACGTCTCATAGGCCGTCAGGGGCTCTAAAGCGCCCGTTACCTCAGATGGCAGATATAGACGCCGACACGGATACTGACTCCAGTGTCGACGGTGAAGAGACAAATGTGACTTCCAGTAGGGCCACACGTTACATGATTGAGGCAATGAAAAATGTTTTTACACATTTCTGATAATACGAGTACCACCAAAAAGGGGTATTATGTTCGGTGAGGAAAAACTACCTGTAGTTTTCCTGAATCTGGGAAATTAAATGAGGTGTGTGATGATGCGTGGTTTTCCCCCGATAACAACTGATAATTTCTAAAATGTTATTGGCATTATATCCTTTCCCGCCAGAGGTTAGGGTGCGTTGGGAAACACCCCCTAGGGTGGATAAAGCGCTCACACGCTTGTAAGGGCTCTACCCTCTCCTGAGATGGCCGCCCTTAAGGATCCTGCTGATAGAAAGCAGGAGGGTATCCTAAAATGTATTTACACACATACTGGTGTTATACTGCGACCAGAAATCGCCTCAGCCTGGATGTGCAGTGCTGGGTTGGCGTGGTCGGATTCCCTGACTGAAAATATTGATACCCTAGATAGGGACAGTATATTATTGCCTATAGAGCATTTAAAAGATGCATTTCTATATATGCGTGATGCACAGCGGAATATTTGCCGACTGGCATCAAGTCTAAGTGCGTTGTCCATTTCTACCAGTAGAGGGTTATGGACACGTCAGTGGTCAGGTGATGCGTATTCCAAACGGCATTTGGAAGTATTGCCTTATTAAAGGGAGGAGTTATTTGGGGTCGGTCTTTCAGACCTGGTGGCCACGGCAACAGCTGGGAAATCCACGTTTGTACCCCAGGTCGCCTCTCAACATGAGAAGACGCCGTATTATCAGGCGCAGTCTTTTCGTGGACAAGCGGGCAAAAGATTCCTCATTTCTGCCCCGTGACAGAGGGAGAGGAAAAAGGCTGCAGAAATCGGCCAGTTCCCAGGAACAGAAACCCTCTCCCGCCTCTGCCAAGCCCTCAGTATGACGCTGGGGCTTTACAAGCAGAATCAGGCACGGTGGGGGGCCCGTCTCAATTAATTTCAGCGCGCAGTGGGCTCACTCGCAAGTAGACCCCTGGATCCTTCAGGTGATATCTCAGGGGTACAAATTAGAATTCGAGACGTCTCCCCCTCGCCGTTTCCTAAAGTCGGCTTTACCGATGTCTCCTTCTGACAGGGAGACTGTTTTGGAAGCCATTCACAAGCTGTATTCCCAGCAGGTGATAACAAGGTACCCCTCCTGCAACAGGGAACGGGGTATTATTCCACACTGTTGTGGTACCGAAGCCGGACGGCTCGGTGAGACCGATTTCTAAATCTAAAATCTTTGAACACTTACATACAGAGGTTCAAATTCAAGATTGAGTCACTCAGAGCAGTGATTGCGAACCTGGAAGAAGGGGACTACATGATGTCTCGGGACATCAAGGATACTTACCTTCATGTCAAAATTTACCCTTCTCATCAAGGGTACCTCAGGTTTATGGTACAGAACTGTCACTATCAGTTCAGACGCTGCCGTATGGATGGTCCACGGCACCCCGGGTCTTTACCAAGGTAATGGCCGAAATGATGATATTCCTTCGAAGGAAGGGAATTTTAGTTATCCTTTACTTGGACGATTCCCTGATAAGGGTAAGATCCAGGGAACAGTTGGAGGTCGGTGTAGCACTATTTCAGGTAGTGTTGCGGCAGCACGATTGGATTCTCAATATTCCAAAATCGCAGCTGGTTCCGACGACTTGTCTTCTGTTCCTAGGGATGATCCTGGACACAGTCCAGAAAAAGGCTTTTCTCCCGGAGGAAAAAGCCAGGGAGTTATCCGAGCTAGTCAGGAACCTCCTAAAACCGAGCCAAGTCTCAGTGCTTCAATGCACAAGGGTTCTGGGTAAAATGGTGGCTTCCTAAGAAGCAATCCCATTCGGCAGATTCCACGCAAGAATTTTCCAGTGGGACCTGCTGGACAAATGGTCCGGGTCGCATCTTCAGATGCATCAGCGGATAACCCTGTCACCAAGGACAAGGGTGTCCCTCCTGTGGTGGTTGCAGAGTGCTCATCTTCTAGAGGGCCGCAGATTCGGCATTCAGGACTGGGTCCTGGTGACCACGGATGCCAGCCTGCGAGGCTGGGGAGCAGTCACACAGGGAAGGAATATCCAGGGCTTATGGAGACATCACTTCACATAAATATCCTGAAGCTAAGGGCCATTTACAATGCTCTAAGCTTAGCAAGTCCCCTGCTTCAAGGTCAGCCGGTGTTGATCCAGTCGGACAACATCACGGCAGTCACCCACGTAAACAGACAGGGTGGCACAAGAAGCAGGAGGGCAATGGCAGAAGCTGCAAGGATTCTTCGCTGGGCGGAAAATCATGTGATAGCACTGTCAGCAGTATTCATTCCGGGAGTGGACAACTGGGAAGCAGACTTCCTCAGCACGACCTCCACCCGGGAGAGTGGGGACTTCACCCAGAAGTCTTCCACATGATTATAAACCGTTGGGAAAAACTCGACAGGTATTGCGCCAGG
The DNA here is from genome assembly GCF_028390025.1 of Pseudophryne corroboree. Lineage (NCBI taxonomy): Eukaryota > Metazoa > Chordata > Amphibia > Anura > Myobatrachidae > Pseudophryne > Pseudophryne corroboree. The sequence continues at coordinate 655,436,762 of NC_086447.1, forward strand.
TCAAGGGACCCTCAGGCAATAGCTGTAGACGCTCTGGTAACACCGTGGGTGTACCAGTCAGTGTATGTGTTCCCTCCTCTGCCTCTCATACCCAAGGTACTGAGATTGATAAGATGGAGAGGAGTAAGCACTATATTCGTGGCTCCGGATTGGCCAAGAAGGACTTGGTAACCGGAACTTCAAGAGATGCTCACGGAGGATCCGTGGCCTCTACCTCTAAGAAGGGACCTGCTCCAGCAAGGACCCTGTCTGTTCCAAGACTTAACACGGCTGCGTTTGACGGCATGGCGGTTGAACGCCGGATCCTGAAAAGGCATTCTGGATGAAGTCATCCCTATCCTGATCAAAGCCAGGAAGGATGTAACCGCAAAACATTATCACCGCATTTGGCGAAAATATGTTGCGTGGTGCGAGGCCAGTAAGGCCCGACGGAGGAAATTCAACTGGGTCGTTTCCTACATTTCCTGCAAACAGGAGTGTCTATGGGCCTGAAATTGGGGTCCATTAAGGTTAAAATTTCGGCCCTGTCAATTTTCTTCCAAAAAGAACTAGCTTCAGTCCCTGAAGTTCAGACGTTTGTAAAAGGGGTACTGCATATACAGCCTCCTTTTGTGCCTTCAGTGGCACTTTGGGATCTCAATGTAGTTTTTGGGTTCCAAAAGTCACATTGGTTTGAACCACTTAAATCTGTGGAGTTAAAATATCTCACATGGAAAGTGGTCATGCTGTTGGCCCTGGCCTGGGCCAGGCGCGTGTCAGAATTGGCGGCTTTATCCTGTAAAAGCCCTTATCTGATTTTCCATTCGGACAGGGCGGAATTGAGGACTCGTCCTCAGTTTCTCCCTAAGGTGGTTTCAGCGTTTCACCTGAACCAACCTATTGTGGTGCCTGCGGCTACTAGGGACTTGGAGGACTCCAAGTTGCTAGACGTTGTCAGGGCCCTGAAAATATATGTTTCCAGGACGGCTGGAGTCAGGAAAACTGACTCGCTGTTTATCCTGTATGCACCCAACAAGCTGGGTGCTCCTGCTTCTAAGCAGACTATTGCTCGTTGGATTTGTAGTACAATTCAGCTTGCACATTCGGTGGCAGGCCTGCCACAGCCAAAAATCTGTAAATGCCCACTCCACAAGGAAGGTGGGCTCATCTTGGGCGGCTGCCCGAGAGGTCTCGGCTTTACAACTTTGCCGAGCAGCTACTTGGTCAGGAGCAAATACGTTTGTAAAATTCTACAAAATTGATACCCTGGCTGAGGAGGACCTGGAGTTCTCTCATTTGGTGCTGCAGAGTCATCCGCACTCTCCCGCCCGTTTGGGAGTTTTGGTATAATCCCCATGGTCCTTACGGAGTCCCCAGCATCCACTTAGGACGTTAGAGAAAATAAGAATTTACTTACCGATAATTCTATTTCTCGTAGTCTGTAGTGGATGCTGGGCGCCCATCCCAAGTGCGGATTGTCTGCAATACTGGTACATAGTTATTGTTACCAAAAAATCGGGTTATTGCTGTAGTGAGCCATCTTTTCTAGAGGCTCCTCTGTTATCATGCTGTTAACTGGGTTCAGATCACAAGTTGTACGGTGTGATTGGTGTGGCTGGTATGAGTCTTACCCGGGATTCAAAATCCTTCCTTATTGTGTACGCTCGTCCGGGCACAGTATCCTAACTGAGGCTTGGAGGAGGGTCATAGGGGGAGGAGCCAGTGCACACCAGATAGTCCTAAAGCTTTCTTTAGATGTGCCCAGTCTCCTGCGGAGCCGCTATTCCCCCATGGTCCTTACGGAGTCCCCAGCATCCACGACGGACTACGAGAAATAGAATTATCGGTAAGTAAATTCTTATTATTGCTGTTTTTCAAAACTTTATAATACACTGTCTGCAAGTGAGAATTTTGCATAATTTAGCTGCCTGCTTGTCAGTAAATTATTGTTATCGCATTATCCCATGGGAGTCCCAAAGTGATATTTGGTACATGTTTAAATGAAATATGGGAGAACTCATAAAAAATAAAAAAAAATACCTATTTAAAAAAAATTGAGGTCAAAGCTCATGGTCAAAGGTTATTAAACTTCTTTTTTTTAAGTACTACCTTACTAAATTAAAATTGAAGTGTTAAGCTTCAAAATGACACTAATTTCATCTCTGTCTTAATTAGAACTCAAGTTACAGGCAAACTAAAAAAAACCCGTAGCAGTAAAATTGCATATTTTGTTACTTTTTAAATGGCTCCACCTCCAAAAATGTCCAACTTATGATGTTGAAATTTGGTGTAAATTAGTTTCTCGTCAGACCTAACCAGCACAGCAAATTTCATTGAAATCTGTGATGGTCATGAAAATGTATTGATTTGATGTGGAATGACCCTTGGGCGGCTTTTTCATCTCTGCTTAATACACTAGTCACATGCCTTACGCCACCTATCGGACCAACTGTGCCATTGCAGCCACATGTTGTCCCTGTGGTTAATCCGCCCTGTGCGGATACGCTATCTCTCCAGATTCAACAATTGAATCAATCTTTGGTTAGTCAAAAATCTACCCTGCGTCCCTCTGGGTCCAAGAGGTTGTCTAAGCGGCCTGCTTCCTCCTTTCAATCCACTAATATATCAGATGTTACTTCTGATGAGGATGGGGAGTATACTGATGCATCAGACACAGATACGGTTGCTTCCGTCAAGGAATCTATAGCTTAGGTTGATGTCTCTGACCTAGTGGAGGCTATTAAAGCCGATTCTACAAATTGATGTTGAGGCAGATCCCACTACTGCGTCTAAGAACCTGATTAAACGTCAGAATGTAAATAAGGTAGTATTGCCACATTCTGACCACTTAGTTGATATACGTCAGGAACCCTGGTCTTCTCCAGGAAATAAATTCTCCCTGTCTAAATAGATGCTACTGTAGCTCATTATCCTCTCCCTGCTGAGTTGTGTAACAAGTGTGAAAATTCACCCCTGGTGGATACCCATGTCACCCGGCTTGTGGTGTCATCTACTCTGCCGGTCACCACTGTCACTTCATTGAAGAAACCTACAGATAAGCGTGTGGAAGTCTATTTACTCCCTTATGGGTGCGGTACACACTGTAGACCCACTATAGCATCCTTGTGTGCTGCAAAAGGTATAGATGCATGGGTTCAGGCTTTTGAGGAAGAGCTACCTCAGGATATCTCTAATACTGCCAGACAATATCTGTCTCGTATTGCCACAGCCTCCCATTATATTCAGGAGGTGTCCTCCGAGGCAGGTGTAATGGCGGCTAAGGCATCGACTTTGTCCATCTTGGCTCGCCGGATTCTGTGGTTGAGGTCATGTAAGGTGGATCTGGACTCCTAGAAGACTTTGGAGGTACTCCCTTTTAAGGGAGACATACTGTTTGGGGAAGATCTTAATAAAATTGTGACTGACTTAGCGGCTGCTAAGACTGCATTTCTCCCAAATAATAATCCTTCTGCTCCAAAGACAAAGAGCACCACTTTTCGTTCCTTTCAGCCTCCAGGGAAGGCAAAGGGTCAGGCGTACCCGAGACAGGCATGTGCTTCCAAAACCACCAAGCCCAAACCTAAACAATCCTGGGCTTCCCGTCGGCCTGCTTCCAAACAAGACAAGCCAGCTGAATGACGGGGCGGGCCTCCTCCTGAGGAATCCTAGGGTGGGAGGCCGACTTCTAAAATTCGCCCAGGTCTGATTAAGGACCACTTCAGATGCCTGGGTGCAGGAAGTTGTCTCACGGGTACAAAGTCTCTTTCAGGAGACGTCCCCCTCGCCAGTTCTGCACAACAGTTATCCCTTCTGATCCGTTGAAAGCGCAAGCTCTACACCTGGTTGTGTGATACCTCCTGGATACAGGCGTGGTTGTGCCAGTACCTCTGTCCCAGAGAGGCAGGGGATACTATTTGACCCTGTTTCTAGTCCCGAAACCCAATGGGTCTTTCTGGCCTCCACTCAACATCAAATCACTGAACAAGTTTGTGAGTGTGTCCAAATTCCGTGTGGAAACGCTGCGCTCAATTTTACTGGCCATGGAACCCGGAGACTATATGGTATCCCTGGACATACAGGATGCTTACCTGCATATACCTATTTCCATATTGCATCAGCAGTATCTGCGGTTTGCTATCAATTCCAGGCTCTGCCGTTTGGACTGGCCCCAGTCCCTCGGATCTTCACCAAGGTCATGGCCGTGATGAAGGCCCTTCTCCGCCATCAGAGAATCAGGATCCTGCCGTATCTGGACGACTTGCTGATCCTGGCAAACTCCAAAGAGGTTCTCCTCAGTCATCTGGACATCACGGTCAAATTCCTACATGCCCACGCGTGGCTCATCAACTGGACATAGTGCACCTGGGGGCACGGTTGGGGGGACACAGTTAGACTGTTTCTTTCTCAAGAGAAAGTGCTGAAACTTCAGGACAGGATCAGATACTTCCTCTTTCGCCCAAGGGTGTCGATAACCTTGACGATATAAGTACCTCCAAAGTCAAGGACATCATCTGAGACCTAATCCGATGAATTAGGCCGTCCCACTTGAACAGAATCAACCGCTGCAGAGGGCGGGAATGAAATTGAGCATACTCCACCATGTCGAAAGCAGACACCATGAGGGTGTCTGCTTTCGACATGGTGGAGTATACTCAATTTCATTCCCGCCCTCTGCAGCAGTTGATTCTGTTCAAGTGGGACGGCCTACTTCATCGGATCAGGTCTCAGATGATGTCCTTGACTTTGGAGGTTCGTCTGTCACTGGGCTGGTGGCTACAGGACCAACAGTTGAGCGGGGCAATCCCTTCTGGACTCCCAACTGGGTCCGACTGACTATGGACGCCAGTGTGCGGGATTGGGGCACGGTGCTAGAGCAACACTCTCTTTCCAGGGTCGGTGGACCGAGGAGGAATTTCTCCTCCCGATAAACATTCTGTAATTGCAGGCAGTGTTAAATGCTTTGACTCTTGCCCTGCCTCTAATTCGGAACATGCCTTTTCAAGTACAGTCAGACAACGCCACTACGGTGGCATACATAAATCATTAAGGCGGCACTTGAAGCCGCATGGTAATGTTGGAAGTGTCAAAAATCCTTTGTCGGGCGGAACGCCATCTGCCAGCAATATCGGCAGTCTTCATTCCGGGAGTCCTCAACTGGGAAGGGGATTTCCTCAGTCGTTAGGACGTGCACGCCGGAGAGTGGAGTCTTCATCAAGAAGTCTCAACTCCTAGTGGACGAGTGGTGCCTACCAGATGTAGACCTGATAGCGTCTCCACACAATCGCAAAGTTCAGGTCTACGGATCAAGAACAAGGGATCCTCAAGCAGCGTTCGTGGACGCACTTGCAATTCCATGGAGCTTTTGGCTGCCCTACGTGTTCCCTCCAGTGTGTCTCCTGCAGAAGTTTGAGCACGAAGGAGGAATACTACTAGTCGCTCCAGCGTGGCCCAGACGGTATTGGTGCTCACACCTGCAGTCCTCTTCTACTTCCTCACTGCCCAGACCTCCTCGTTCATGGCCCTTGTGTCTACCCGGACCTGACTAGACTGGCTTTGACGACATGGCTCTTGAGGGCCAAAGTATTCTCAGAGGCGGTTATCCAAATTATGCTGAAGGCCCGCAAACCGGCTTCTGCACAGATTTATTATGGGGTCTGGAATTCTTACTTCACCTGGTGTGCTGAAAAGAACTATGATGCATACAAATCCAGAACTCCCAGACTTCTGGCTTTTCTGCAACAAGGCCTGGACTTGGGCCTTCGTCTGGCCACCCTCAAGGTTCATATATCTGCCTTGTCTGTGTGGTTTCAGAGGAAAACTGCATCTATTCCTGATGTTCATACTTTCACTCAGGGTGTTTTATGGATTCAGCCTCCCTATGTCCCTCCTGTGGCTCCATGGGATCTATCTGTTGTCCTGGCTGCCCTGCAAGTGTCTCCATTTGAACCTCTTGAGTCAGTGGACCTTTAAATGGCTTACGCTTAATGTCGTGTTTCTAGGAGGGTGTCTGATTTAGGCGCTTTGTCCTGTCGCCTACCCTTTCTGATTTTTCACTGTGACCGGGCAGTTCTTCGAACTCGTCTTGGTTATCTACCCAAGGCGGTTTCATCTTTCCATCTTAACCAAGAGATTGTAGTTCTGATCTTTATCTCTTCTGGTTTGGCTTCCAAAGATTGGTCTTTGGATGTGGTACAGGCTCTCCGTATTTACGTGGAGAGAGGACTGCCTCTCTCTAGAGGTCAGATACCCTTTTTGTACTTTATGGTTTTCACAAATGTGGCTGGTATACAAATAAGCAAACCTTGGCTAGATGGATTAGAATGGTGATTGCACAAGCTTATGCACAGGCTGGTCTCCCGGCTCCTGCTGCTATTAAAGCCCATTCTACTCTGTATGTTGGACCTTCTTGGGTGGCCCGCTGTGGCGCATCTGCTGAACAATTGCAAGGCGGCTACGTGGTCCTCGGTGAACAAGTTCATTAGGTTCTATGCCTTTGATACTTACGCCTCCCTCGATGCTTCCTTTGGGCGCCGGGTTCTTGTACCCGATACGGTGTGTCCCCTCCCAAGAGGAGCTGTTTTAGGAGCGGATTGGCTGGTACTTTATCTCCGTTGACTTTATCTCCATCTAAGACTCAGTAAATAGACCTTTGGTGTGTCCAAGAAACGTGCGCTTGCTCAGATTATGCAAGTCGACACAGACTCTGACACAACAGAGGGTGATGTGGATTTGCAGGGTGGGGGGTGAGGTTTCCCTGGCAAGAGGGGTGCAACTCATGATTGAGGCTATTAGGGATGTGTTACACATTACTGACAAACCACCTGAACAGGTAGAGGAGGCTTACTTTACAGACACTAAGAAAGCTTCCCTGACCTTCCCTGCGTCTAAGGAATTAAACGCATTATTTGAAAAATCCTGGGAAAATCCAGAGAAAAATTCCAGATCCCAAAGAAGGTGGTTATGGCTTTTCCTTTCCCTGAGGATGATAGGAAAAAGTGGGAAAACCAGCCTATAGTAGACTCTTCTGTATCTAGACTGTTTAAAAAGTTGGTTTTACCTGTCCGGGGGTCTACCTCTTTGAAAAAAACCGGCAGACCGCAAGATTGAAACTACGCTCAAATCTATATACACATATTCAGGAATGGCGTTAAGGCTCACTATTGCCTGTGCATGGATTTCTAAAGCCATAGTAAAGTGGTCAGGCACATTACTAGAGGAGTTGGATTCTATGGATAGAAGTGACATTGAATTGTTTTTACGTAACATACAGGATTCTGCGGATTTCATGGTGGAGGCCATGAAAGACCTGGGTAATCAGACTACGAGGACTTCGTCCATGGCTGTCTCAGCACGCAGGGGACTCTGGCTACGCCAATGGTCTGCAGACGCGGAATCAAGGAGAAGTGTGGAGAACCTACCCTTCACATGTCAGGCTCTCTCTGGGGAAGCATTGGATGCGTGGATCTCCACGGCAATAGCTGGTAAGTCTACCTTTCTTCCCTCAGCTTCTCAGACGACGACGAAACCCTTTTCTTCATCTTCGGTGCAGTTCTTTCGGTCTGCAAAAACGAAGAAGTCCAAGACTCCTACCACGTTCTTTAGAAGTGGCCGACCTAAATCTGAAAAAAAAAGACCAGAAACCTGCCTCTGTGTCCTCAAAATCCTCAGCAGGATGGTGGATCTCCCTGCCGGGAGAACAGGCAGGTGGGAGCGAGGCTTAGACGTTTCAGTCACGTCTGGGTGTCGTCCGGTCTGGATCCCTGGGTACAGGATATTGTGTCCCAACGGTACAAACTGGAGTTTCAAGAGCTCCCACCCCACAGGTTCTACAAATGACAGGGCTATCCTTCAGGAAGCCATTCACAAATTGGAAAGGCAGATGTATTTGTTCCAGTTCCACCTCATCTGGTAAACCAGGGTTACTATTCAAGCCTCTTTGTGGTACCGAAACCGGATGGTTCGGTCAGGCCAATTTTGAACCTGAAGTCGCTAAACCCTTATCTACGGGAATTCAGGTTCAAAATGTAGTCTCTGAGAGCAGTGATCCCAGGGCTGGAGGAGAGAGAGTTTCTGGTATCCTTGGACATAAAGGATGCATACCTCCACATTCCGATTTGGCGCCACACCAGGCTTATCTCAGATTTGCGCTGTTTGACTGTCACTATCCGTTCCAGGCATTCATGTTCGTCCTCTCCACTGCACCGAGGGTGTTCACCAAGGTAATGGCAGAGATGATGATCCTCCTCCGCAGGCAGGGGGTGAATATACTGTAATTCCTTATCTGGACGATCTGCTGATAAAGGCATCTTCCAGGGAGAGGTTGTTGCAGCCCATTGCTCTCACGACTCGACTGCTCAGGGAACATGAATGTATCCTGAATCTTCCAAAATCACATTTGGATCCAACAAGGACTTTCTTTCCTGGGGATGGTCCTCAACACGAAAGTGCAGAGGGTATTTCTACCAGAGGATTTCTCTCCTGTGGTGGCTACAATTGCCTCACCTTCTAGAGGGCCGAAGGTTCGGGATTCGGAACTGGATCCTTCTAACCACGGACGCAAGTCTCAGAGGTTGGGGTGCTGTCACCCAAGGGAAAACCTTCCAAGGAAGGTGGTCAAGTCTGGAATCCATTCTTCCAATCAACATTCTGGAACTAAGGGCCGTGTACAACGGTCTTCTGCAAGCAGCACATCATCTTCAAAATTGGGCCATTCAGGTGCAGTCGGACAATGTAACGACGGTGGCTTACATAAACCGACAGGGCGGAACGAAAAGCAGAGCTGCAATGTCCGAGGTAACAAGAATCGTCCTCTGGGCAGAAAGGCACGCGTTTGCGCTGTCAGCAATTTTCGTTCCGGGAGTCAACAACTGGAAAGCGGACTTCTTTAGCAGACATTATCTCCATTCAGGGGAGAGAGGCCTCCATCCGGAGGTGTTCACGGGGGTGACAAATCTCTTGGGTGTACATCAAATAGACATGATGGCCTCCCGTCTCAACAAGAAGCTTCGGAGGTACTGTTCCAGATCAAGAGACCTGCAAGCAGTGGCGGTGGAAGCCCTAGTGACCCCGTGGGTGTTCCAGTCAGTGTACTTGTTTCCTCCACTTCCACTCATTCCCAGGATTCTAATGCTCATAAAGAGAACAAGAGTTCAGGCAACCGTCATTGCTCCGGACTGGCCAAGAAGGGCTTGGTATGCGGATCTTCTGGCTCTACTGCTGGAAGATCCGAGTCCTCTTCGGGAGGACCTGCTGCAACAGGGGCCGTTCGCTTATCAAGACTTACCGCGGCTACGTTTGATGGCATGAAGTTTGAACTCCAGATATTAGCTCGGAAGGGCATTCCGAACAAGGTTATTCCTACCCTGATACAGGCTATGAAAGGAGTAACATCTAAACATTGCCATCGCATTTGGAAAAAGTATGTATCTTGGTGTGAATCCAAGAAGTTTCCTACGGTGGAGTTTCAACTGGGACGGTTTCTCCTCTTCCTGCAAGCAGGTGTGGATATGGGCCTGAAGTTGGGATCCGTAAAGATCCAGATTTCGGCCTTATCCATTTTTTTCCAGAAACAACTGGCTTCCCTCCCTGAGGTTCAGACTTTGTTGAAAGGGGTTCCTACGGCACCCTGGGATCTTAACGTGGTGTTACAGTTCCTCCAATCGGATTGATTCAAGCCTCTACAGGAGGTTGAGTTTGTTGGCCTTAGCATCTGCTAGACGTGTGTCTGAGTTGGGGGCTTCGTCTTGTAAAAGGCCCTACTTGATCTTTGATGAAGATAGAGCTGAGCTACGGACACGTCAGCAATTCCTTCCAAAGGTTGTGTCAGCTTTTCATATCAACCAACCTATTGTGGTGCCAGTTGCTACTGACTCCTCAATTCCGTCAAAGTCCTTGGATGTTGTAAGGGCTCTGAAAATCTATGTGAAGAGGACTACTCGTCACAGAAAATAGGACTCTGTTTGTCCTGTATGATCCCAAGAAAATTGGGTGTCCTGCTCCTAAGCAGACGGTCTCTCGCTGGATCAGGGTCACTATCCAGCATGCATATTCTACGGCAGGATTTCCGTGTCCAAAATCTGTTAAGGCCCACTCTACTCATAAGGTGGGTTCTTCCTGGGCGGCTGTCCGGGGTGTCTCGGCTTTACAGCTTTGCCGAGCGTCTACTTGGCCTGGGTCGAACACGTTTGCCAAGTTCTACAAGTTTGATGCTTTGGCCACTGATGACTTAACATTTGGTCAATCAGTTCTGCAGGAGCCTCCACGCTCTTCCTCCCGTTCTGGGAGCATTGGTACATCCCCATGGTACCCCTATCCCCATGGACCCCAGAATCCTCTAGGATGTTAGAGAAAATAGGATTTTAATTACCTACCGGTAAATCCTTTTCTCGTAGTCTGTAGAGGATGCTGGGCGCCTGTCCAGGTCTTCGTGACCCTGCAGTGGTTACTTAGTTCAGTACTGCTTTGTTCTTGGTTAAGTACTGTTTTTCTTACTTGATTAAGTAATATTGTTCAGCTGTTGCTGAGTTTTCAAGCTGCTTAGCTTGGTTTGCCTTGTATGTGTGAGCTGGTGTGAATCTCGCCACCATCTGTGTAAAGTCCTTCTCTCAAAGTTGGCAGTTTCCTCGGGCACAGTTTCTAGCCTGAGTCTGGTAGGAGAGGCATAGAGGGAGGAGCCAGTCCACACTATTGATCTCTTAAAGTGCCCATGGCTCCTGGTGGACCCATCTATACCCCATGGTACTAATATGGACCCCAGGATCCTCTACGGACTACGAGAAAAGGATTTACCGGTAGGTAATTTAAATCCTATTTATTATTTACCAGTTTTTTATATAGAGCACACATATTCCGCAGAGCTTTGCAAAGAATATTTAGCCATTCACTTCAGTCCCTGCCACAGCAGAGCTTACAAGCTATGTTCCCTAACACATGCATACACACTAGGGTTCCTTTTTTTTTTTTTTTTAACCTAACCTACCAGTATATTTTTGGATTGTGGCGGATACTGGAGGAAACTTACACAAGCACAGGGAACTCAAACCCATACCCAAGGTACAGCAGTTTGCAGTTTCCCCCAAAGTGATGGAGGTTTTTGTACTGCTTGAGCAGCACACCACTAAATACAAAATGTATTGATCCCTTAGTCCCTCCATTCTATGCCCCTCCACTAGAAATACTCTGTTTCTTAAATAATAAAGCCCTTCCTCTCAATCCATCTGTAGGACACACTATATCTTGACAATGGGTAGAAAGGGCTAACACAAGGGTATGGGCAATAAATACGTAATTGTGAATCTCCATGTCCCTCTCTAACCCTTCCCACCTCCACCGGACCTCACTTTTTTAGTCAGTGCCTTTGGAGTAAGGCACATTTAGAATAGCTTAATTTTTACTTCTTATCTACTTTTTCACTAGACCTCTGTCCCTGTTTACAGGACTGTGTGATTGTCAGTGTTGGGTATAGTCTAGTGGTCTCTTCTGCTCTGTGCTTGGCTGCCATGATGAGTCAGCACTTCTCTGGTTAAGCAGTACGGGGCTCTACCTATGCTGGCCAATGTTCCTTACAGAATTCCTGTACGACGAGACCTCATTCATCAGGGTTCCTGTCTGCACAAAGATTTGTCTCATTTGGCTTTGATGACATGGGTTTTGAAACGCAGAACCTGAGAGCTAAGGGATTATAAGGCTGGTTGTTCAGCCCATGATTCAGGCACATGACATTGTCACGTCTAGAATTTTATCAACATGTCTGAAAGCTTTAAATCTCATAGTGCAGGCGTCAGAATCCCGTCCGGTGTTAGCCTTGTCTGTTCTTTTTCATAAAACTGCCTCATTCCAGAGGCCCTGGGTCTTTCTTCAAGAGTACGCCATATCCATCCTCCATTTAAGCCTCCTGTCCCTCCATTGGATCTCAGCCTAGTCTTAGATGCTTTGCAGAGGTCCTCCATCGAGCCTCTTGACACCGTGCAGTTGTCTCACCTTGAAGGTGCATTTTTTGGCAATAGGGTTTGCAAGATTCGTTTTGGGATTGTCTGCCTTATCCTGTAAGCCCCACTTCGGGAATTTTTTTTTCCATCCCGATCGGCTGAGCTTTTGAACGAAACTTTCTTAATGAAGGTTTTTTTTTTAAATTCCACTTAAACCATGATATCGTTCTTCCAGCTTTTCCAGGAGCAGCCTCCTCTTCAGTCTCTACATTCTTCTGAACATGGTTTGTGTTCTAAGGATTAATATTATCCGTCTTATTTGGCTTCTGATAAATGCCCCCCAAGAGAGATTGTAAAACATCTCTTTGAGGCCAGCCAAAGAGAATTGTATCTGCCACCCGTCAAGCTTACCTGTTAGTGGATTATCCTTTCAGTCTTCTCTCTGGACTCATTTTACTCATACCATTGTAGCTTCTTGGGCTGTTCACCATGGAGCCTTCGTGGAACAGATGTGCAGAGTTCTGGTGATGACACTTTCGGGCCTTACATTTCTCTGGGTGGCTTTGCATCACATTTAACTATTTAGTGCATATACTGCTGTGCCAGGCCCTCTACAACTTGTCAAGATATGCAGTGTCCCCCAGATGGTTTCTGAGGTATTTTACGGTGAGTACAACAAACAGTTTTTAAAGAATCCTTTTAGGGACTCTGCAATCTCTTTTAATTGGTTGTATGTTTGTTACACCTTTCTTATATGCTTTTGTTGTTTTATGTAATGGTGTATTTCTGGTGGAGGGGTATAGAGAGGAGGAACTAAAGGGATCGATACATTTTGTATTCAATCGTTTTGCTTTCTTGAAGGATTCTGTTGCACTTAATGTATTGCGACTTTAGTAGTTGTATGTAGACTTTTTCTTAGTGAGCTGTGTTCTGTACCTTTTTATTTGCAGCTGTTATCAGTATTCATGATAGTGAAGAAATTCAGAGTGTACTTTCTGAACCCCTTAAAGAATTGGAAGTAACGGAAGCAGTTGAATTTCAGTTTGTGGAAGAGAGTGTTTCATTGGTTGAAGACCTTCCTGCTGCCACTTCTCCATTGACTCACTGTGTGGAGGTTCAGGTAATTCTAATGAATGGCTGATGCTTTATTCTTATTTTATTTTTATTTATTTTTTAAAAGCTTTGAGTACTTATGTGAATCGCAAATCTTTTTGTTTTATATGCATGTTTTTACATATAGTCTCGACGAAAAGTAACAAGCAATGTGAATCTCTTGTTCCTATGAAGTCCCTTTTTAATAGCACTTTCTTTTCATGTGTTTGAGTAAAGAGACGCTAATTATGTTGCCTTAATTATAATAGGCTACCAGTTTAAATGACTTGGATACCTTTAGTCTTATCTATAGTGATCTTTGGTTTTACAGATGTGTCAACCTTTGGTTATAGACACGGCAATATCAGTGCTGGACAAATCAGTTGCAATGGTGACCAATGCAGCACCTGCCTTTTCAGGCCAGTATAATGTTTAAGGGGAAATGGAGGGGACACTAACACAATGAGCTATAGAAGTGTGTGCAATAACATGGGTACTTTTAAGAAAAAAAAGTCTGAGCTCTTCATCTATATTTTCCTGCCGGGAAGCCATCAGTAATTTGAGTGACATTTCCCCAGCAGCTGGACTGAGGGTGTGTTTCTTAGAGTCCGATCCCAAGCTTTGTGGCTTGGTTGGCAGGGGGGGAGGGGGTTTTTACTTTGGCACAAGCTTTTCTCCTCTGCATCTGGTGGTATTGACCTCTACACGATGGCTAAATACCCTTTTTCTGCAACATGTCTGTTAAATGTATGCTGCTGCCAGTTGATAATTCTAAAATCATTAATTCGAAGGGTGAACTATTGGTGGTGTTTCTTTTCTTATGCTCAGTGTAATGGTTGCCTACCATGTGGACATCACAACTCTGCATCTTTGTGCGCAGACTATCTTGCGTGGTTTAGTGACATGCAGGTCCTGGGGGGCATGTACCTGTCAAGGTGGAACTGTTGTGGGCTCAGTCTTTTCGGGAAGGTCTGTCACTGAGCTGGTGGAACATGCTTGTACCCCTCCTCAATCCATTTTCTTTGTATAAGCTCAGGTTGTTGGCCCTCTCGGGGGTTTCCCTGGGACCTTTTAGTAAACCAACATGGGCCCAGTCCATAAAGTGGCCCCTTTAAATGTAGAAAGAAAAGGATGGTTACTATTCCATCCTTCCCTGAACTTCTCATAGGAGAAGCCTGGAAAGCATTGGATAACCTATTTCATCCTTAGATTGCATCTTTCTATCCACAGCTAGCAGATAATATGCAAAAGTGGGATCAGTCCTCTAGGGTGAGTTCTTCAGTGGCATGTTTAACCACTTGCCTGGCATAATCGCATCAGATGTGACCATGCCTGCAAGTGCTTTATCTGATCTGGTCGCACAGGATGCGACCAGTCAGATAAACTGTGTTAGCAGTGGCAGGTAAGGGAAACTTCCCTCCTCTGCTGCTGTCAGAGGGACCGGGGACCGCAAGGTCCCTCTGTCTCCCTGCACTATCCCCTACTGATTGCCGTTCTGCCGATCACTGCTGATCGGTCAGCATGGCAGGAGCCACCCCCACCCCCCTTTCAAAATTAAATCTGCGATGTTCCCGATTGATATTTGATGTTTAATAAATATATATTATACATTTTTATTTATTAAATTTTTTTACCTAAAATCATTTTGAATGGGGTTAAATTAATTTTCTACACCTAATTCACTCATAAAGCAAAACCCGACAAGTTGCGTTTTTTTGTGGGAGGGAAATTATCAGATAAGTGGTTAAGCAAGACTGTATGCAACAGGGTAGACATACCAGGAGGAGTAAAACAAATAATTGATGATATAGGTAGACTAGAAGAGTGGGCATTAGTTTAATGACAAAAAATGCAAAATTGTGCACTTGGGTCTCAAAAATCTAAAGGATAACTGTAATATTAATGACACTACAGGGTGATTCAAAAGCTGCAGTACACCAGTTTATTTCAAAAACTGTGCAGGAAATGTTAAAACTGACTTAGATTCAAGATGGCTGATTTCAAGATGGCGCCCATGTGCCGTACATACCCTAAAAGATAGCCTACCTCACCCATACCTTACTGGAGTATTCAGTTTTCCCATTTTCTGCAGTTTTTTTTAAACAAAATGGTGTACTGCAACTTTTGAATCACCCTATATATTGGAAACTACTGAAGAGGAATGGGATCCTAGGCGTCGGGTAAGCAATATAACAAGGTAATGAGGGAGGAAAGTCAGATGCTTGGTTGCATAGGTAGAGGAATCAGCAGCAGAAAAAAGTAATAATGCCACTGTATAAGTCATTGGTAGAGTCCCATCTAGAATACTGCATTCAATTCAGGAGGCCATATCTTCAGAACGATATTAATACATTAGAGATTGTACAAAGAAGGGAAACTAAAATGGTGCATGGCCTACACCACAAAGTTTACCTGGAAAAACTAAAAGAATTTCACATGTACAGTGCATCCGTAAAGAATTCACAGCGCTTCACTTTTTACACATTTTGTTATGTTACAGCCTTATTCCAAAAGGGTGGTCTTCAGTATGCCGAATGTCGGGATCCCGGCGCACAGTATACCGGTGCCGGAATCCCGACACCCGGCATACCAACAGCTATTCTCCCTCGTGGGGGTCCACGACCCCCCTGGAGGCAGAATAAATAGCGTGGCACGCCACCGTGCCTGCAGCGTGGCGAGCGCAGCAAGCCCGCAAGGGGCTCCTTTGCGCTCGCCACACTGTCGGTATGCCGGCGGTCGGGCTCCCAGCGCCGGTATGCTGGCCGCCGGGAGACCGGCCGCCGGCATACCATACTACACCCTTCCAAAATGGAATAAATTCATTTTTTCCCTCAAATTTCTACACACGATACCCCATAATGACAATGTGAAAAAAGTTTTTAATATATATTTTTGCAAATTTATTACTAATTACTATTACTTTCACTCAGGGTGTTTTATGGATTCAGACTCCCTATGTCCCTCCTGTGGCTCCATGGGATCTGTCTGTTGTCTTAAATGCCCTGCAAAAGTCTCTATTTGAACCTCTTGAGTCTGTGGACCTTAAATGCCTTATGCTTAAGGTCGTGTTTCTGCTGGCTAGTGCCTCTGCTAGGAGGGTGTCGGACTTGGGAGCTTTGTCCTGTCATCTACCCTTATTGATTTTTCACAGTGACCGGGCAGTTCTTCGAACTCGCCCTGGTTATCTCCCTAAAGTGGTATCTTTCCATCTTAACCAAGAGATTGTGGTTCCGGCTTTTATCTCTTCTGGTTTGTCTTCCAAAGAACGGTCTTTGGATGTGGTATATGCTCTCCGTATCTATGTGGAGAGGACTGCCTGTATCAGGAGGTCAGATACCCTGTTTGTACGATTTGGTTTTCACAAGTGTGGCTGACCTGCTAATAAGCAAACCTTGGCCAGGTGGATTAGAATGGTGATTGCACAAGCCTATGCGCAGGCTGGACTTTCAGCTCCTGCTGCTATCAAAGCCCATTCTACTCTGTCTGTTGGACCTTCTTGGGTGGCCCGCCATGGTGTGTCCGCTGAACAATTGTGCATGGCGGCTACGCCTTTGATACTTCCACCTCCCAGGATGCTTCCTTTGGGCGTTGGGTTCTTGTACCCGCTACGGTGCGTCCCCGCATGAGGAACTGCTTTAGGACATTCCTGATGTATTCCCTGTGGAATCCCAGTGTACCCCGCTGCAGAAAAGGAGATTTATGGTAGACATACCATGGTTAAATCTCTGCGAGGTACACTGACTGGATTCCACAGGCCGCCCACTCTGACGCACTTAGCTTCTTTGGGTTTGTATGGCATTAGCCGCTTGTCCCTTCTACTGTCGTGAGAATGTGGTTCTATGAGTGTCGTTCCGAGTTGATAGCTAGCTGCATTCGTTCGCTGTGCAGCGATGAGGCAAAAACACAGCACTTCTGCGCATGCGGGACGTACTATTACAACGGCCGATGTAGTTTCCCACAGGGTCTAGTGAAGCTTTTCAGTCGTACTGCTGACCGCAGAGTGATTGACATGAAGTGGGCGTTTCTGGGTGTCAACTGACCGTTTTCAGGGAGTGTTCGTAAAAACGCAGGCGTGGCTGGGCAAACGCAGGGCGTGTTTGTGACGTCGGAACAGGAACTGAATAGTCTGAAGTGATCGCAAGCGCTGAGTAGGTATTGAGCTACTCAGAAACTGCACATAAAAACTTTGTAGCCGCACTGCGATCCTTTCGTTCGCACTTCTGCTAAGCTAAAATACACTCCCAGTGGGAGGCGGCATAGCGTTTGCACGGCTGCTAAAAACTGCTAGCGAGCGATCAACTCGGAATGACCACCAATGTGACTAACATCTGCCATCTCTTTTACCTGCTACTGCATTGGACTGGTTAACGAAACTGCGCTCCAGTGCCTGGAGGTAGGGTTGTAGAGGAGACGGTGCAGTGCATCCTGGGAACAGTCAAAGCTTTAGCCTGTTGGTGCCTCGGATCAAGATCCAACTCTACACCCCCAATGTATTCCCTGTGGAATCCAGTGTACCTCGCAGAAAGAGATTTAACTGTGGTAAGTCTACCATAAATCTCCTTTTCTCATTCGGCTTCTGCTATTGCCTGGGTTGCCAAGGCTATTGAGAACTGGGTTGATTCCTTGGAGAACAGGCGCCCCTCAGATGCTTTACGGGAGCAACTGTCCTTTTATCACCATCATGATTCTCTATTTTATTTTAGAGAAGCATCTCTGGATACTGCCCTCCTAACCTGCAAAGCTTTGGATTTGTTGGTGTGGGCCAGCAGAATTTTTTGGCTTCACTCATGGAAAGCTGATTCAGATTCCAAGAAAACCCTCAAGGCACTCCCTCATTCAGGGAAATTTCTTTTTGGGCCTGAGCTGGACAAGATTGTCACTACTCTTGCGTCCTCTAAAATAGCTTTCCTGGTCTCAGCCGCCTCTTCCTGGCCTCAGACTTCCTCCTTTTTGGTCCTTTCACCCCCAGGGCAAGGCCAGAGAGCAAGTCTTTTTCCTAGGCTGTCACACTCCACCAAAGGCCTCTAAGCCCATAACCAAGTAAGTCTGCGCTGCAGACGCCCAGCTACCAAGCACGAGGATAAACATTCAGAGTGACAGGACAGGCCTCCTCCTGGGAGATCCCAGGGTGGGGGGCAGATATCTTCAGTTCACACACTATTGTCATCAGATCACAACAAACATCTGGGTGCAGTAAGCTCTCGGGTACGCCCTCTTTCATGAGGCTACCTCCCTGACGGTACTTTCTCATAAGCCCTCCCACAGAACTTCGCAAAGCTTAGGCTCCTCGAATGGCTATTCACGCCTTACTACAATCCGGGGTGGTCATTCTGGTCCCAACAGGGCAAGGGCTTTTACTCCACGCTCTTCTTAGTTCAGAAATCCAATGGCCCATCCTCAACCTCAATTTGCTGAACAAATTTGCTGCCCATGTTTCGCATGGAAACCCTCCATTCCATTGTCCTGGCTATGCAGCCTGGGGACTTTATGGTTTCTCTGGACATCCAGGACACTTACTGGATGTCCTATAGCATCCTCTCATCAGCAATACCTTTTTTGGTTTGTTGACCTACACCTGCATTTCCCATTTTAGGCACTACCTTTTGGATTTTCTATGGCCCGAGATTTTTTACTAAACTTATGGCTGCCATGGTGGCTCAGATTTATCATCAG
The DNA here is from genome assembly GCF_028390025.1 of Pseudophryne corroboree. NCBI lineage: Eukaryota > Metazoa > Chordata > Amphibia > Anura > Myobatrachidae > Pseudophryne > Pseudophryne corroboree. The sequence continues at coordinate 655,455,433 of NC_086447.1, forward strand.
GGGATCAGAATACTCCCTTAGCTGTATGACCTGATTCTGGCACACTCTCCGGAGGTCCTCAGTCGCCACTTTCAAATTACCATCCAGAGACACTGTTGGCTAATCAACTGTAAAGTCTTCTGTGATCCCCTCTCAGAGAATGGATACTCGCGTACAGAGAATTATCCTCCCGCAGGATGGGTATAGGTCGTTGGGTTGACACAACTTAGGTCAACAGTCATTATATCAATCACTGAAGGTTGACATGGGCATTAGGTCGACATGTACTAGGTTGACAGGTGAAAAGGTCGACATGAGTTTTTTTTACTTTTTTTGGTGTCGTTTTCTTCGTAAAGTGACTGGGAACCCCAATTGGTGCACCGTGTCCCTTTGCATGGCTTGTTCCCAATTGTAGTCCACGTGGATCATAAAGTATGAAAAAGTCCAAAATGTTTTGAAAAACTCATGTTTATTTTTTGACCTGTCAACCTAGTACATGTCGACCCAATGCCCATGTCGACCTAGTACATGTCAACCTAATGCCCATGTCAACCTAAGTTGTGTCGACCTAATGACCGTATCCCCGCAGGACAAGATTGCAGCGCTGCAGGTGCGTAGATTGCTCCACAGTCGCAGGGTGTCCATTCATGCACAATGTAGACATTGGGATCCATGGTTTTTGCTTTCGACATGGTGTGGAATATTCTCCATTCCATTCCAGGTCCCTGCAACGCCTGATCCTGTTCATGTGGAATGGACACCCCAAGCAGATAAAATCCCAAACAGTGATCCTCCCTTAGGATGTTCGGACATCCCTCTTGTGGTGGTTACAGACTTCCCACCTGGACACGGGTTGGCCATTCTGGATCCCGGATTGTGTTCTTCTGTAAATGTCAAATTGCTTTCTAGCAAATATTTAAAATGCCCTCTCTAATATATACTGTGGACACCTGCGCATCTTATTACCATGTGCTATGAATGTGCGCTATACATCGCAAAACACTGCATCCCATAAGAGAAAACAATACACCCACACATTATCTGAGTTCCAAAGCTCATTGATGTATATATTTGTTATTAAAAGGATATGTATTCAATATATCACAATGTACAGTATGTGTGTGTGTGTGTGTGTGTGTGTGTGTGTGTGTGTGTATATATATATTTATTTATTTATTTATTTACATGGTTACAATTTACACAGTAAGCAGTTAATACAAACTAATTCAAATACATACATGGCCAGCAAATACAATTACCATATTTTGCTCAAATAAAGTCTCCATTCCATATCTCTCTGTCTCTCTCTCTCTCTCTGTCTCTCTCTGTGTGTAAAATCATGCAGCCACTGGACAGTCAACATCTCCACCATCATCTGGGACAAAAAGAACAGTCAGCTCTTGTGTCTGCAGTCAGCTATATACTATATAGTTTGGGGGAGTGCACAGACTAGTCTAGGGGAGGGAACTTTCTCATTCATGATGAGTCACTGGTCAGTTCATATGCAAGCAAGGTCCAGCCTTGATGGTGTAATTACAGGAGATAGCCACTGGTCAGGCATGCTGTCTTCCAGGAAATCCATTGTTCTAATAAGAGTGACTTAAGCTTTCATACATTTAATCATATCTACTTGTTGCAATGAGCTACAACTTAATAACAGGCATCAAATTGATATGCACATTAATCTGGTTGCTTTAATACCAAACATCTTGCTTCGTTCCAATGATACACATACATGACGTTACTCCATTATTTAATTTGAAACTTTGATGTCTGACGCTTGATATGTTCAAATTATGTGCTGTATGAAATATGTGTCAAATCTATCTCTCTGGCATGTCTGTGTAAATGCGTATGTTACCATATATTTCTGTGCTCGCTGCGCGTATTTGCAAGTATAGCGACTCATAATGTGTGTAGTCTGTATGTTCTCTTTATGTAATATTTTTGACTTCGACACTTTGCACCACAGACACCATCCTCCGTGGGTGGGGAGCGGTCACCGGAAGTCATACCTATCACGGTCACTTGACTCCAGCAGAACGGGCCCTCAGTCTGGCCCAGGACATTCTACAGGATTGTCCTGTCCAAGTCCAGTGAGACAACACCACAGCATTGGCTTATCTCAGTCATCAGGAAGACACTCGCAGTGTCTTGGCAATGACGACAGTACCGCAAATTCTTAAATGGGCAGAACGCCGTTTCAAGGCAGTCTCCGCAGTCTTCTCAACTGGGTAGGCATACTTCCTCAGTTGCTAGGATGTGCACGCCAGATGGTGGTCTCTGCACCCTGATGTGTTCCAGCTTCTGGTGGACAAATGGGTTCTCCCAGAAGTGGATTTTATGTCCTCAAGGCACAACTGCAAGCTTCCACTGTATGGGTCCAGGACAATGCAGCCTTTGTCGATGCACTGTCAGTCAAATGGCCCTTCCATCTGGCATACCTCTTACCTCCAGTCTCCCTCCTTCCCAAGGTGCTTTGGAAATTCAAACAGAAAAGCGGCACCATGATCTTAGTAGTCCCGGCTTGGACCAGACTCCATTGGTTCCCGGATCTCCACAGTCTATCCATAGACGTTCCCTTTCCACTTCCTCTATGAACAGACCTGTTGACTCAAGGTCCCTGTCTGCACCTGGATTTTGCCTGTTCGTCTTTGGCAACGTGGCTCTTGAGTCCACCCTCTTAAGTTCTACAGGATTATCCTGTTTTGTTGTGCATACGATGCTCCGTGCCCTGAAGTTTGCTTCGGCCCGTATCTATTACAGAGTGTGGCATACTTACTTCTAGTGGTGTGCTCAATGACCTATAATACTTTTGCTTTTCAGATTTCCAGGATCCGTGCCTATTTCCAGGCGGGTTTGGATCTCTGCCTCTGCCTTGCTTCTCTTTAGGTACAGGTCTCTGCTCTATCAATTTAGTTCAAGAAGCAGATTGCTCAGTTGCCGGATGTGCGTCTCTTCCTACTAGGAGTTCTGAGGATTCAACCTCCCTTTGTCCTCTGTGTCGTACAGTGGTTTCAGTTTGAACCAATGGATTCCATTGACCTCATATGTTTAACGGCGAAGACTTTTTTTTTTTTTTGGCTAGAGCCTTAGCAAGAAGGGTGTCAGACTTAGGAGCGCTGTCCTGCTGCTCTCCGTTTCTGATCTTTCATCATGATCGAGCAGTCCTGCAGACCAAACGCTGTTACCACCCAAAGGTAGTATCCAGCTTCCATCTAAACGATAGTAGTTCCAGTCTCCAGACCTTTCAGCAGGGGAGGCCTCCTTTGGATGTGGTCCATGCTCTTCGAATCTACGTGAACCAAACCAGTTCCATCAGGAGAATGGATTCACTCACTGTCCACTATGGATTCCACAAGCTGGGCTGGATAGCTACCAAACAGACTCTGGCCAGATGGCGCTGCTTGACTATCCCACAGGCTCACGCAGACTGACCTCCCTCTTCTCTGCTCACTATCTTCGCTCTGTAGTAACTTCGTGGGCAGCCCTTCATGTCGCATCTGCTGAACAACTATACAGGTCAGTCACATCTTCTGTCAACACGTTTCTTAGGTTCTATGCCTTTGATACATTTGCCTCTCAAAATGCCTCATTTGGACGCAGCTTTCTCATCTCAGCTTAGGAGCGTCCCCTTTCTAGTTCAACTGCTTTGGGACATCCCAATGTCATCCCTGTGGATGCCTATGGACCCTGAAGAAGAAAATAAGAGTTGTGGTAAAACTTACCTTTTGTTAAAATTGTCTTTGAGGTCTTGGATCAGACAATTTCTTCCCTTCTAATGGAAGTGGTGATTGTACCAGTCATAGCAGAGCAGTGGACGAAGTGGTTTTACGGAATCCTCTTATGGTACTAGAAGCCAGATGGGTTGTTTTGGCTAATCCTTAACTTGGGGCCCTCAATGCTAGAATCTACAGCATGGCGTTACCAAATTTTTAGTCTCGGGTGATAATCTTCACATCCCAATCTGGGAGTGACATTGGGGGTAATTCCAAGTTGATCGCAGCAGGAAATTTTTTAGCAGTTAGGCAAAATCATGTGCACTGCAGGGGGGGGGGGGGGGGGCAGATATAACATTTGCAGAGAGAGATAGATTTGGGTGTGGTGAGTTCAATCTGCAATCTAAATTGCAGTGTAAAAATAAAGCAGCCAGTATTTACCCTGCACAGAAACAAAATAACCCACCCAAATCTAACTCTCTCTGCAAATGTTATATCTGCCCCCCCCTGCAGTGCACATGGTTTTGCCCAACTGCTATAAAAAAAAGTTCCTGCTGCGATCATCTTGGAATTACCCCCATTGTTCATTCCTCTGGCTTGCTGTTGGGGCTACACTACCAGTTAAGGGCTCTTCTCTTCATTCTGGCAACTACTTCTTGTATTTTTACCAAACTCAAGGCAACTTCATATATGGTTTCTGTTGCACAAGGAGAGCATCTTGGACGATCTCCTTCTCCAGGTGGACTTGCCCCTCTTGCTGCTGAGTCGGTTGCATGGTTCAGGTGGTGTTGGATCAAGGTTGGATGATGACATTCAAGAAGTCTCATCTAGTGCCATATCTATTGATGTTGTTCCTGGGTTTAGTCTTTGACTCTTCTCTTTAGCGAGTGTTTATTTTGGAGGACAATGTCTGTTCTTTTTAGGCTCTGGTCAGGAAATTCAGGCCTTGGACTTGTCAGTCAGTCTTCTCTACGAAGTTGATGGGGAGGATAGTCTCCACCTTCAAAACCTTTCAGTACACCAGATTTCACACTTGGGAGTTCCAGTGGGAGATTCTGTGGGACTGCCTCGATACACTGATCAGCTGGCCTCTCGCTGAGTACTTGTCTGTCCCTTCGGTGTGTCTGTCTGAGAATCTCTGCAGAGGCTGGTCTTAGGCCAGTTTTGTAAATTTGGTCCTATTTCCACGCATTCTGTTTTGTACGGCACTTCAGGAACCAGTCAGACAATGCCATGGCTGTATCATATGTCAACTACTAAGCAGGCACCCAGAGCACCATGCTAATATCAGAAGTGGCAGAAGGATCTTAGGCAGAGAAATTCATACCAGCGAACTTTGCTTATTTCATACTAGCAGTGGCCAATTTGCAATGCAGATTATCTTGGCAGGAACACAATCCTGATAATCACCTGGAGGTCTTGGATCAACTGGTTTAGAGATGGGGTCTGCCAGATGTAGACCTCATGGCCTCTAGCTTCAATTGCAAAGTTCCCAAGTTTTGGGTGCGGCCCAGTGACCGAAAGCCTTGACTGTGAATACCGTAATTGTCCTGCGGGTGTTTAGCCAGCCCACCCCACTCTTTCCAGTGTTGCCTCTGTAGACCCCAAGGGGTCGGTGTGCAAAGTATGCCTGTTATCCTGGGGTCTTCAGATGAGTCCTGGCTGTACCAGTACATAGATGGCCTAAAGATAATGCTGGGACCTAGTGGGCTCGCATCTGTTGCAACCATTTCCCTTTTTAGATCAGGACCTTCATGCAATGTTTCTAATTTCCATGTCTGTTGAAGCCAGTCTCTGAGGGTGTGGGGTTTTTTACTCGAGCGTGGTGCAAGCCAGAAGGAATATCTATATTTTGTGGTATGAGAGAAACCGCTATCATAGTTCATGGGTTTTTGTTTTTGTTTTTTCTCTCTCATTTCCTGGTTTGCATTCAGGAGGGTTTGGAGGAAAGACGTCACACACTGTAACATTCCTCAGACAGTGGATGCAATTCTGCAGCCTGCAAAATAGATGTTTGAACAGTTCCCACCTCGAGCAACTGGTTATAATTTTAAAATAAATTTCTAAGATGGCATCCAGCAATGGGATCGAGGAATAAGCAGTCGCTCACTCAATCCTAATAGCGGCACTCAAGGCTCTGTTGGAGAATAAATGACCATATGACTGCTAGTCATTAACTCCTCTCTGCTCCCTGCAGAAAGATGAGCTTGAAGTAATGACAGTTGCAGGTCTGGCGCATGATTAGTGCTGTACGGCTGCGATAGCTTCAACAGCTGCTCAGATCTACATTTACAATCTGCAGCTCTAGTGACAGGTCCCCTCCAGGGCCAGTAAAAAATTGTGGAACTGTGACTATTAGAGTTGCCTGACAGCACACCAGCCCCCATTCACATATCCATAGCAATAAGTAAATTATAGTAAATGCATGCATAAAGATTTCCTATTTATAAGCAAAGCTGCCAACGGTGGCACCTACGGACATCGCCCTGTCCCCAGGTTTCTTGGCCAGATGATATTGAAGGGGTGGAACTCGCAAATCATTTTTATTTTCTATTTTTTTCCCCTTCATTTTTCTTAGTTCATACATCCCTCTACCTCATTGTTCCAGTGTTCCCCAATAGATCTTACAGAAAGTGTGGTTGTAGATTTCAGAGTGGTGTACTGTTGTGGGGGAGAAGAGTACAGGTTACTAAAATGTGTATGGCACAGGCAGATTTAATGTACTGTCTGGTTGGCCTGTTTATACACATGTTCTACTTATCCACATGGTAAGTCAGTATGAAGCATAAGCTAGAAATCTTTAACATACACAAGCTATTGTATAACCCCACACACAAATTAGTATAATGGCATGCTTAAAAGTTATATGGCTCCCTATTAATCCTTATTTATTTGCTGGCTCCTAAATTCTGATGCACATTGCCTAAATTTTATATAAAAGTAGTTTAGTTCTCCTAGTAAGTGTTGAGTTCATTTATGAATTGCTTCCCAACTTAGGCTTTTCTTAATTCTATTATGAGTATGTATGAATGTTTTTTGTTTTTTTAAAATGTAAGCTAATGATTTATTTTATTTTTGTAGATTGTAAATGAAAAGGAGATGACTGTTGAAATGTCAGAGCCAGTACCAATAGAGACCTATCCGGAGGTGTATCCAGTGAAGTGTAATGCTGAAAATCCTGTACATGCCAACCAATTTCAACTTGGTGATGGCAGAGAGTCTGTAGAAAGTGACACAGATGTTGAAGAAGAGCACTTTGTAGCTTCCAATGATTTTACTTTGATACTTGAAGGTGATGCAGCAGATGATGAAGCTGTAGACCTAGAACCAATTGAACATGATCATCCTCGTGACGAAGCACTGAAAGAACCTTCTATGGTTTCCTGCACTTTGGTTGACAAAAATATCTATATAGAGAAACATATTACTATAGATGAATGCTCTGGAAATACCTCCACTCTTGGCGGTGAACAAGAGATAAAGAATATGGAAATATTGCCTTGTGTGCCTGAGCCAATTAAAGGGGACATAGCAGAAGACTTACTTGATGATTTAAAAGATACTAGAAGTAAGGATATAACGGCAGAGGTTAATAGTGACTCTGTTTATGAAAATGAGTCTGCAAAGCAAAAGCAAAATTCTCATACCTCTTCAAGATCACCTGTAAAAAGAATGCAGCAACCACACTCTGAAGATCTATCTGTTAACATAGCAATTCCACCAATAACTCCACCTAAAACATCAGATGAACAAACCGTTATTGAATTGAACAAACTGCATACTTCTCCAAGTGAAGAGAAATCTGCACTTATTAATCCTCCAACCCCGCACAGAAGTGTAAGGAAGTCTACAAAGTCTTCTGCAAGTTCTAATGATGATTCAGAAGTTCATCTCCCCACAACTCCCAGGAGAAGTGGTAGAAAAGCCAAAGAAAATACAGAAAGTCTAGCAACAGTGTTACCCATTGTGCAAGAGGAACAGCTAACGGTTAGTACAATCAGGATTTCTAGAAGGACAAAAAGTTCTGCGTCTGAGAAACCACTATCCACAGATGAGCAACAACCACTAGTAGAAGAAATCACAACAAAGATGCCATCCTCTCCAGCTAGAACACGAAGAAGGAAAGCAACTGCAACAGATGATCAAATACATAACGAAGAGCATGATGAGCTAAAAACTGCGATACCTCTGACACCTACCAGAATAACAAGATCATCTAAAATAGTACCTCAGAGTGAAAAAGAAACTTCTGTTAAGAATGTAGAAGTTGAACAGCAATTTACTACACCATCTAGAGGCAGAAAGGGAAAAAATGCTGTAAATGAGTTGGTCAAACATTTTGAGCTTAATGCCTCCCAAGCCATGAACAAGCACGAGTCCAGCCTACCTGTTTCTCCTAAGAGGCTGAGATGGTCAAGGATTAAATCAGAAAATCATATGGACCCAAAAAGTGCTGAGGGAATAGAAAATGTGAAGTTGCAAGAGCAAATAAAAGATACACCTAGGAAAAGGATGAGAAAATCTACCATCAGTAAACCGGATATTGGGGAAACCACAGTTGTTCCTGAAGAACATCTTGTAATAAATCCAGAGTCTTCAGCCAGTAGAAGCTTGAACAACAAAACAAATACCACAGTGAGACAAACTAGAAAAAATGTACTTCCTTTACCATCCGAGGTAATTGTGAAAGAAAGGTTGCAGTTACCAAAGAGCCAAGATATAGTGCATAATGCTGCCATTAAGGAGCAGAAGAGAAGCACCCGTTTTACAAGGACTAGATCTAATAATGCAGCTTCATTTCTGGGTACCCCTGCTGTTCCGTTTGAGTTCTCCTCCCCTACTCCAAAACGAAGAAAGAATGCGAAAGGTTTGTTTTAACCAGCATTTATAAATTTAAAAAAAAAAAAATTAAAAGGAACAAACATTGCCAGAAACAGAGAGAGAACAGTGTTTACAGGGTTTGTTTTGTCTTTGCTTTTTTTTTTTTTTTTTTTGCCTCCTAAGCTAAAATACACATTGATCAGGGTATGAACTCCTCTTATAATACTTTCAAGGTTTCCTGGCATATATGTAAATATTTAATGCACTGTGACAGAACTTGAGGTATTATACTTATTATACTTGGATTTGCTATACAGACAAGTGTAACCTACTCTAGGATTGAAGACCGCTTTGAAAGCAGGCGTCTTGTGGCACTCACATACCAATGGGTAAACGTATCAAGCAATGAAGCAAGTGGAGAAGTTGCCCATAGCAACCAATTAACATCTACCTCACATTTTGTAGAAAGTATTTAATGCTACCTCAAAGCTTATTAGTTACAATGGGCATCTTGACCACTTCCTAACTGAATGATACATCAACCCCCAAGTACTGTATCTTCCTCATATATAGATGTTAATGCTGCTAGTATCTCTTTAGATGTGTTTTATGTTTCAAGACCTATTACAGAGAAGTGAATGTCTACATGTAGGTGAATATAAGGTAGCAACCACTAGTGGGCAATAGTCCTCAGAATATACTTTTTTCTGTGCATTGTGTGTAGTAAATAATAAATTCCAGTCTTTGAATTTTGTGTATATATTAAATGTTAATCTATTTGTTTGTTTCTAGCTGAACAATCCACAATCTCTTCAGTGGAATTACAGCAACATGTAGCCTCTGAATTTGTCTTCCCTCCACCCTCTTTGAGGACAAGGACATCTCGAACACCTGCTAATGTAACACTAAAGGACAAGGTTTGTCTAACCATTTCTGTTTTTTTCTTTGTGTGGTGAATTTGTTACTCTTCATGTGCATTTAAATGTGTAGCGTGTTTAAGGGTTATAAAATATGTATTTAGGCAGCTTTGAGGATGGAGAGTTTTGCTGGACATTACAATTGGTTCCTTTTCAAATATGCTCTATGCCACAGTGTGAATTACTTTCTTTTCTTTTTGTCTTCTTTTTTTTAAACCGAAACGGAAAGGTGCATGTGAGTAAAATCTCTTGTCCTAACTTTTGTAGGATGCAGAAGCCCAGAAATCCTA